>NC_091099.1:3972500-4082500 GCF_024713975.1 Paralichthys olivaceus | reverse complement strand
AAGAGGGAGCTGAGAGAGATGAGGATTTCAAAAACCGTGACCAGTGACCCTCCTGGTTTAGGTGTTGCGTTCTATGTGCTTTGTATGAATGTAAGGAGAAGATTGGGTAAATGTTCAGAGGAAATCGAGATGCGGGGACTTAAAAAGACTTTGAAAAAGAGGGAAGAGTAAGAGGAAGCAGATGTCAGCCCTCCTCTACCACATGGTGTATGTTTGTGTGTGAGAGAGAGCGAGAGAGAGAGAGAGACAGACTGTGTGTGTTGTTATGTGTCCGTCCACATCTTCTGGCTTTGTGGGAGCGTGGAAACATTTTGCAGTATAATATATTTTTAAATATTACCAATACTCTACTTAATTCCTCGCAATGATAATAATAGGTAACAGTTTTACTGAGCTCTGCATATTGTCAGTGAATCATTATGAAGCTGTGGAATATCACAGAGGTGTTATTTATTTAGAGACCAGTTTATTGACTGATCAGAACATAATCTTTTTATTTTTTTATTTTTTTTTATGAATTTGGTAATAATTCCTAAAACGTAATTATGACACCCTAATGATAAAGAAATGTAATTGATGCTTTACAATTAAACCACAAACAAAACACATGTTATTACTATTTATATTGAGAAACAAATACAGCAAAAATATATGAAACATGACTTGTGTCACGTAAAGTAAAGTAACATAAACGCAGACCGTCTGTGTATAGTTTGGTATGAAAACCTTTATTTTCAGAAATATTCAGCGTCACTTGGCAAACAGTAACGCAGATATATTATGTCTGTGCAAAGTTCTTACCAAGCGATTTTATTAGCCATGAAATTTTCATATTTTCTTGCAATTTAAAAACAAAAAAACAAAAGCTGTGTTGTCTGTCCAACTGCTGACAGTACACTTGACTAAGTGGACGCCTCTGGTACTGTTCTTAATGAGTCTGAAGTTGCCTTAATAATTCTGTAACTTGTCCTAACCTTGTTTTTAACATTGAGCGTACCTTCTATGCTGCTTGTACACAGAATATTTTGCTGTGTGGCAGAGACAAACTTGTCATCTGGCCGCTCGCTGTCCAACACCCCCATCCTTAGCCCCCTGCCCCTAACCTTCTGCCCCTAAACACACACACAAACACACACTGCCCATATGGAGCAGTTGGCGCCCAAAAGCGTCCAAAGCAGCCGGATCCATTCCCAGGGCAGAAGGTGAGGGTCCCCACAGCCTGCTTAGTGTGTACGTGTGAGTGTGTGTGTGTGTGTGTGTGTGTCTCCATCCATCGTGTCCTCAAGGGCTCAAGCTCCGGACAGACTGCTGTATCGTCCTTTCTGTCTGTCCTCACTGTGGCACATATGGGTATGATTGTGTGTGTGTGTGTGTGTGTGTGTGTGTGTGTGTGTGTGTGTGTGTGTGTGTGTGTGTGTGTGTGTGTGTGTGTGTGTGTGTGTGTGTGTGTGTTGTGTCCCAACAGACTGGATCCCACGTGAGCTACAAGGACAGCGTCAAAGGACTGTGGGTCCTCGAAACGCAGGCCATGTGCATACGTGTGAACTCCTGCACCCAGTTAACTGAACCATATTGTGGAAGCATTTTACAGACGTGTGTGGGTGTGTGTGTGGGAGTGTGTGTGGGAGTGTGTGTGGGCCACATTTATTATCTGATGAGATCTAATCGTCCCTACAAGGACTGCAATGTCAGAAATGGGTCACTTATGATGTGCAGAAGATTGGTTACATTTTTAAAGTTAAATCCAATTGCCGACTTAAATACTTAGTCAAAAGATCAAGTTAAGTTAATCAAGTTAACTTTATACTCATGCGTTAAAGCAACTACAGTGCGTTACATCATCCACTCAAGAAAACTGACTTCCTCCTGTCAAAAAGTTCAATATTCATATTTACCATTTGCCTGTTCAAGTTATGTAAACTTGTGTTTTTGAGGCAGCAACAAATAGTTTTTATTCTTCTCCACCGCCTTTACCAACAACAGTAAGTTGTACAGTGAATCATCTCACAACTGATGTGTTCAAAAAATGTATTTGAACAATTGCTTCCATCCGCCTAATAAAATTTCACACCTAACAGATGTGCGTCAAAGTTCGACCTTTTACGAGAAGCCGAGTATAAAAATCCATCATGGTCTCTCTTTACTCTCTGCAGCAGATTTATTTCTTTTCCATGAGCACAACAGGTAGTTTCAGCAAAACAATCTGACTGCTCAAATTAACTTTCCCACTGTGCAATTCCCATAATGCACGGCAACCAGTAAGCTTATCGGTTGCCATGCCAACTCTTTTCTTGTATTCTCCTGTCCTGCTATCTCATCTTCCTTTTTTTTAGTATTTGTGAAAATCTACCTCATACAAGTACAACACGATAAAGACAATAACTGGCTCTTACTTGGCTGCGCAGTCTCACTTTTTAAAAATCAAAAACACAAATCATGCAATTCATTAGTGGAACGTATCTTGATTTAAGCAGCTCCCAGTCTAAATGATTTCCAGCATGAATCCAAAAAGGACGGACTTGCTATTATCTTAACCCGCAGGACGTTCTTCACAAAAAAATAAATGTGGAGGTGGAGAGATGATGACAAATAAGTGTTTGTCAGGTCAGTTTTTCATTACCCTTAACATAGTAGTGGATATTGAATTCTACTCTTAATTGTGTTAGTCTGTGTGTTTGCATGTGTGCCTCTATGTGTGTGTTTGTGTGTGTGTGTGTGTGTGTGTGTGTGTGTGTGTGTGTGAGAGGGAGAGCAGGAGTGTGTGCTGGGCTGCCCAGAGTGAGCCAAGGGTGGAAGTTGTTTTTCTGCCCCCTATTGTGAGTCCGGGGCTGTGTGTATGTGTGTGTATGTGTGTGTATGTGTGTGTGTGTGTGTGTGTATGCATGCGCGCACGCCTGGGGCAGCCTGGGGCCATCGGAGGGGGCCTGGGGAGCAGTGGAAGAAGGGATGAAGCAAGAGAGGGATGGAGGTCAGCGGGGGTCTCGCTGGGAAAGGTGCAGGTCTGGGCTGATGGCCAAACAGAAAGGTGGAAAAGGAGAGTTTCATAGTCAGATGGGGGCGAGGGGGGGGGGTGTGGAAGTAAGGGAGCAGGAAGGGGAGCAGGAAGGGGAGGTGGGGGAGAGAAGGAGAGGCTGAAAGGTGGATTAAAGCAGGTACACAGAAAAACGCACGGTGAACACATTCGCTTAGCCTTGGATATTTCCATAAATAAACATTTCCAGAACTGACTTACATAACGGGTTATATTGAGTACATATGTGTTGGCATGTTAAATATTTTTAGGAATTCACACTTTATTATTCGGTTGATCTCACGTCGAACCCATCGCTTCGCGTGTTATTCATTGTTAATGTGTATTCTGTATTTTCCTGCGTGTGTCTGAGCGTTGACGGCGGTTCGCCTCTCACAGCCGCTGCTCTGGGAGCGGAAACCCTCGTGCTGCGATCAGCTGAGCTGCTTTAATTCAAACATCAAAGCGAGAGACAGAGAGCGTGGATTGTGTTTCCATTTGAGGCATTTAGCCGACGCTGTTATCCAGAGTGAACTAATTGATCTCGTGTTCCTCGGTGTCGATACCGTGTCAGGCCGTTCAGTCTTTTACTCCAGTTTGTCACTTTTTACGCTTCGCGGCCAAGAAGAATTTTGGAAAGCAATATTTAAAATATCGCTGTAGCTGAAATTTAAAACAAGTTAAATTTATTCCGAGCACTTTCTCGTCAGCTCGTCTGCTTTGATATATTTTCCCTCTGTGTGACAGTCCTGACAAAGTTACGGAGTTTGGGTAGCTGGGGGAGAGTAGACGGGGGAGGAAGAAACATAAAGAGAGATTGATCAGCGTGTGTGTCTCTTCATTAGAGTGTTTCACCAAGGCTGCGTCCTCCACACGTTGCCACACTGTCGGGCCTATTAGAGAGAGACGTAGGGAGTGTGTGTGTTGTTTGTGTGTGTGTGTGTGTGTGTGTGTGTGTGTGTGTGTGTGTGTGTGTTGTTTCAGGTCTGTTAAAGTCCTTTTCAATTTCTCTTCACAAACCTTACGTTCCTCTCCTCTCCCGTCTTCTCTTTCATCCCACCATCTCTTTCCTCTCCTCTGGAGTTCAGAGTCCGTCCATCTGGAACACCCTGCCCTTCCCACCCTTCTCTCCCCCCTATAGTCCCGTCCAGGCCCAGACACGGGGGTGAAGGCCAACATCAGTAGGGGAAAAAACTGTCAGAGAGAGACAGTGGGACGGAGGGAGAGATGTAGGCGCTATAATGAGTAACAACATGAAAGCTGACGGAGGGAGGGAGCGAGGGAGGGAGGTAGTGGAAGAGAGATGAAGACAGAAGAGTAGAGGGACTGCTGGGGACAGAGGGAGGGATGAAGGGTAGAGGGAATGGATGGGAAAGGAGAAGACTGTAGAGTGAGAGATAAAGCGGGAGTAGAGCGGTTGGGGCCCTGTGGTACTCCGCTCCGCTCCTCTCGTTCTTTTTCGTCCGCCGGAGAAGAACAGAATGGAGGAGGAGACGGGGGGAGGAACAGCGTGTGCTGGCGTCTGCCTGCTCCTGCCTGTTTCTCCTTTCTTTTCCCCCAACTTCTTTTTCTCCCTCTGTTTTTTCTCCCCCTCCCTAAACCATCCATCCTGCTCATCTCCTCTCCTCTCGAGGATTCTTCTCTAATTTAACTTTTCATTGAAATTTTCTTCGCTCCCCCCCTCCCCATCCTCCAGCTTCTCCCAGTTTGCCGTCCGGCCTTGTCTTGCCAGGTCCCCTCGCGGCCGACTGACAAAGGCGCCGTTAAAAAGCCGTGTGATCCTCCATTTTAGCGCCAGCCACGCTAGTCAGAGGATTAGGGCTCTTTAATGACGCTAATCTCTCCTCCCCTTCTTTCTCAACACCCCTCCATCCCCTCCCTCAAAAAGTGATTTCTCCCTCTTGCACTGACTGAATCTGTGTCTTGTTCAGTGTCTCTTTTCTTTCCCTCGCTCCACTTCCCCACCTCTCGACACGTTTCCATTCGATTTACTCTTACTGGTTTTCCGTCATAATGGTCCACATGCGTTCGGACCAGCACTGGTGTTTCTGGGGTTCGTTTCCTCTTTTCCTCTTCTTTGCTTTTTCTAACATGCCGTTGCCGTTTTCTTTCTTTGCTTGACCACAACAACATTTTGGTTTGAGTTAAACACAAAAGGTGAGAGGCTGTGATCTGTGTCTCTCTCAGGCTAAACAAAAAGACTTGTATCCTGTTGTGAGAACAGCAGAGGGCGACTGGGCAGACGTCTTATAGATGCACCAACAGCACCAGCCTTAAAACATATAGATGCTTTATTTATTATTGGATTCTCGTTTGGTGCCGTTGGATTCAAACTTGTGTAGATGTCACTTCCACGGAGAGGAATGATTTCTTTCTCACGATGAACCAATGTTGTGAGGCAGAAAAATCAATAGCACATAAAAGACTCTTTCTGTGTTGCTCTTTAAAGCAGCTTCAGCTTGTTGAAGTAATTATGACAGAAGAGAGTTTAAACACAAACGTTTTGATGGATGATGTGAGTGTTTACATTCGTGAAACCACACTGGAATTCACTAGGTGTGTTTTTTTTTTTTCACCTGCACGCTGCACTCATATCTCACAATGTTAAATAAAGTGGGAAAGAAAGAATCCCGGATCTGCACCAACATTTAATATCGTTCTTCCTCGGGTCACGTCCCTCCACAAAATAATTAAGCAGCCTGGTTCTTGCGTAATCATGCAAACAAAGAAAACCAACGCAGACGAAAAACAGTTGATCGACATTCACATCGAACTCTGTGGACCGACGCAAAACAAAATCACAATAAAAGCCCATGCTGCTTTGCAGAAGGTGGACCGGACCCTATCTCAGACTTTGACCTCACTTCCTCTGGTCCAGGTCCGCAGATGTCTTCACAGAGTGCTCAGGATGATTTGGTGCAGTGGAGTGATTTTTACTCTGGAGTTGCAGCTACTTCTGGGGACATTGAGGTCCTATTGGGTCAAACCCCACATTAAACCTCACAGAGCAACCACAGGCGACGGTTCAGCCACATCCTATAGGTCTCGTTCTGCTTCTCCTCCGTCTGTCTCTCTCTCTCATCCCCTATCTCCGTCTCTTACCGTTAGGCTCCATGTTGATATCTCTATTCCTCTTTATTTTCCTTCTTGCTTCCAGTCGAATTTATAATTCATTCCAATACGTTGTTTTTTATTTAAACCCAGACCCCCCCTGCAGAGTTCTATTTGCTCATCCCAGCTCCTACGTCTTCCCGGTGATCGATTCATCACAAGGATCTGTTTTCCACCCCCTCTCTGCGAGGCGTAATACACAGTAGACTAGACGCACAAACACACACAGTCAAGATTGTGGTAGGAGTTGGCTGAGGTAAAACGTTGTGTGCTCTGGAGAGGTTTCTAAAATTATCAGGAGAAGCTTCTCTCCTGGACATATGTCTGTGCTCAATGTGTTGGAACGAGTCACATCTAACTTTTCCCACTCGTTGTGCCGTTTCTTCAGTTTGTCTCCCTGATTCGTCGCCGGCCCGGTTGATATAGATATCAGATAAAAGCAAAGAAAACATCCTCCCTCCTTTTCCCCTCATCTCCTCTCGTCTTTACATTTTCCAGGCAAATGCTAAATAGGCTCACTGTGCCGCTTCACAGACGAGCACAAAGACGAACAGAACAATATCAAGCATTATTCAGCCCCCTCCTTTGTCGCCTCGAATCCATTCTGAAGTGTCTATTAAAGGAGTCGTGGCCTTTCTGTCGCCTCTGTGCCAGACTACACAGTAGGAGAAAAAAAGAGGGAGAGAGAGAGAGAGAGGGAGGGGGGCGGGAGGAAAAGAGCAATGCATAATCTCCTATGTTTGACAGATAAAGGGAGTGAATATCGCCATCTTTCCGCTCCGCTCTCCACATCTCCTAATCGCTTTTCCAACATTTCAATCTGCCTGGGCCCTAATGAAAATATGATGAGGCGGATCTATGGTCCTCGGGGAGGGATGGAGGGATAGGAGGGGAGGGGAGGTGAGGGGAGGGAAGGAGCGAGGGATGGCTGCAGAGGGAGGATGAAGGGAGAGAAAATACACTCTGTCCTTATTTCTGGGCTCCGCCGGGGATACATAGTTCTTGGAGCTTTCTATTTAGATGTTGCTGCTACCGGAGTCTCTCTCTCTCTCTCTCTCTCTCTCTCTCTCTCTCTCTTCTGTTCTATTCTCTCTTTATCTCTCCCATCCTCTGTATTCTTGTGTGTAACCAGGATAAATGTGTTTATTTTTTAGTATGTATCTTATTCCTCTCATTTGAACTCCCACAGGCCGCCTCTCCTGCCTTTTACCTTCCAAGAACCATGTAACTTCTTAATCATTCTAATGCTGCTGGTTTTACCCCCAGTTTTTCATTCCGAGCTCACCTGTCTCCTCTAAACCTGCAGCTGTGCACAAAAGAAACTGCGTCTGTGTGTTTTTCATTCATTCATCTGCAGATGAATATGTTCCTTTACATTTTCCCTGTCTGCCTCCCTCTCTTGTCAGACGGCGATGATGACCCAGCAGGGTTGTCCTGGGTGCCTTCCTCACCCTCCAGCAAAGACGTGGCCTCGCCCTCGCAGATGCCCGACGGCTGCTGCGACCTCGGCATGGCCACTGGTGGCGAGGAGGAAGGAGGCGCCGGTCTGCCGTACCCCTGCCAGTTCTGTGACAAGTCCTTCAGGTATCAAACTTGCACGTTTGCTGCGGACGTCACTTTGTGTCGTGCACAATAACACCGATGCTAAGTTGGCTGTTTAGTTTCATACCCATATCTCTCTCATGAATATCAATAAGTACATAAATAAACTGTATTCTCAATATTACCATGGTAACATGGGCCACCAAGGCAAACCGTAAAAGGAATGAGGTGAATACATTTCTCACTTGCGTCTCCAGGGAGTGACTCAAGACCCACTTTAAGAACAGCTGTCACACACACACACACACCATGAAGTCATCGTCGTCATTTTCCACATCACTCTTTGTGACCAGACCTCTGCCTTTATTTATGTATTTTTATGTTTGATCTTGATGCTCTCAGTGTTTTATACCATTTCAATTACCACTGAAAGAAAGTCAAATTGCTGTCACGAGTCTTCACATAGCGAGTGTTTGTCACCCCCCCCCCCCCACCTCTCTTCAGTCGTCTGAGCTACCTAAAGCGCCACGAGCAGATCCACAGCGACAAGCTGCCGTTCAAGTGCACCTTCTGCAGCCGTCTGTTTAAACACAAGAGGAGCAGAGACCGCCACGTCAAGCTCCACACAGGTGAGAGCACAAAGTGATATCCACAGTGCATCAGAGGCTTCATCCACACTGCTATGGTTTAGTTTGAAAACACATCGCTGCTACTGCTGCATCTATGTTGACGTACACGCTAATCCAGAGAAGTTTGAAACCATTGCTGTGGGTTCTAACTGTGTCTGATGTTTGTTTGATCCATGGCGAAGCTTTCCTCTGACCTCTTGTCTGTCCACAGGAGACAAGAAGTACAGTTGTCAGGAGTGTGAAGCTGCATTCTCTCGCTCTGATCACCTGAAGATCCACCTAAAGACGCACAGGTCACTGCTTCTGAGCTTTGAACATTTCTTTGATTATTTGATGATTTCTGCGACTCTGATTTCTTACTCATTTTATTTTAAATTCACACCTTCAGCTCCAGCAAACCTTTTAAGTGCAGTGTGTGTAAGCGTGGCTTCTCCTCCACCTCGTCGCTGCAGAGCCACATGCAGGTGAGTTGATTCAGTCACAATGACAAGTTACTGATATTGCCTTTCTTTTTAAGAAGTACTCCAGATTACTGCCACCGTTTTTTACAACACCTGCTTCTCGACCATTTTCTGACTGTGGCAGGCTCACCGCAAGAACAGAGAGCATCTTGCGCTGAGGAGCGAGAGGGATGGAGGGAAGAAGGGAGGAGGAGGAGATATTGACCTGGAGCAGGACCTTTATATGTGTGATTATTGCGAGGAGACGTTCAGCCAGACTGACGAGCTGGAGAAACACGTCCTGACCAGACACCCCCAGCTGTCTGACAGAGCCGACTTGCAATGCATCCACTGTCCGGAGATCTTTCTCGATGAGGCTTCTCTCCTCACACATATTGAAACACAGCATGCCAACCGCAAACACAAGTACTGCCGAGCTTCTCCTCTTTATCCAACCACTGATTTCAATTAATGTGAAATGCAGTAAGTGATCTCAAATGCTTCGTTTCCCCAGATGTCCAGTCTGTTCGGAGCAGTTCCCCTCTGTGGAGGACGTCTACTGCCACCTCGACAGCCATCGCCAGCCGGACTCCTCCAATCACAGTGCTGCCAGTCCTGACCCTGCACTGGGCAGCGTGGCTTCAATGAGCTCAGCCACTCCAGACTCCAGCGCCAGTCTGGAGAGAGGCTCCACCCCCGACTCTACGCTAAAACCCAGCCAGGTCATTGAACGAGGACGGAGAAGAGGCACCGACACGGGGGAAGAGATTGGAATAAGCCTGGTTCATCACGGTGGAGGTAAGAAAGTCACTTATCTACAGAGTTGAGCCGGTGCAGATACGTCTCTTTGTTTTTCTAAACATGCATTTGATCTCTCCATCTCTACAGGTGGAGGAGGGAATTGGGGTAAAGTGACGTACTCTTGCCCTTACTGCTCAAAAAGAGACTTCCACAGTCTGGCAGTGTTGGAGATCCATTTGAAGACCATCCATGCAGATAAGCCGCAGCAGAGCCACACGTGTCAGCTCTGTCTGGACACCCTGCCAACGCTCTACAATCTCAACGAACATGTGCGCAAGGCCCACCGTGCCAGCGGAGGCACCGTCGGCACAGCGCCGGCAGCTTTTCCTCTGCTGCAGTTCACTAACGTCACAGCGTTCCACTGCAACTACTGTCCAGACATGTTCGGGGACATCAACTCTCTGCAAGAGCACATCAGAGTGTCCCACTGCCTGCCTGGTGGGATCGTGGCAGGATCCACCACATTAGGTATGTTTCACTCCTCCTAAACAACAGCAGCATGTGAGAGTGCATCAGTTCACTAACTCAACTCTTCCATCCCAGAAGGGAACCATGCGTTCTTCTGCAACCAGTGCTCCATGGGATTCCTGACAGAGTCGTCACTGACGGAGCACATTCAGCAGACGCACTGTTCCTCAGCTGCAGGGGGCGGAGCTGTGTCTGGAGGATCGGTGGCCAAACTGGAGTCTCCGGTTCTACAGGCTGCATCTCAGTCCTTCATGGAGGTGAGAGCCAGTCAGAAGTTTATTCACAACAACCTTTTATTGATCAGTTGATAAGAGGTGAATAAAATGAAGCTGTACCTGTCTGATCACTTGTTGAAGCTGAGTCTGCAATTAATGAGTCTGCAGAGTAAGTGTGCATCTCGCCTGCGGACCCTGTAGTTCATGCTGTGCTCAAAACATAATTGGAATCGGATGGGAGTTGCAGTCAGTTAATTCCTGGTTTTTCGCCACAGGTGCTGGGTAACAATCATATCGACAAAAAAGGAAAAACTCCACACTGTTTTTTTATTTACATATTTTATATATATATTTTTCTGTTCTCATAAACTTTGGCTTCAAGTGTCAATAAGACAGTGCTGTGAGATGTTCACTGTCTGCCAATAATTTATGTATTAAAACCATTTTTCTTCGTGATCTTTCAAAGTTATGTTGATGATTATAATTTATGGCCTGTGCTCGTGTTTGGCTCTTTTCTTTCCTCTGTCATCCTTTCTTTGTCTTTCCTCTTTTCTCCTTTACTCTCTCAGGACTGTCTGAGAAATAACAAATATATATGTCAACGTACAATAATCTTTAAAAAAAAGTAAATAGCTATTGTCCGTGTACAGGTTTACTCCTGCCCTTACTGCACCAATTCTCCTATCTTCGGCTCACTCCTCAAGCTCACCAAACACATAAAGGAGAACCACAAGAACATCCCGCTGGCTAACAACAAGCGGCAGGCGAAGGTTGCAGACTTGAGCCCAGCCTCCTCGGATGTGGAGATCTCCTCCCCGAAACGCCACAGACTTGGGGGGGACTCCACTCCCTCCATGGGGAGCAACGGGGACTACCCGTGCAACCAGTGTGACCTGCGATTTTCCAGCTTCGAGGGTTTCCAGGCGCACCTGAAGTCACACCTGGAAATGCTGCTGAGACGCCAGTCCTGCCCCCAGTGCAACAAGGAGGACTTTGAATCCCAGGAGGCATTGCTTCAACACCTGACCGTGCACTACACCACAACATCAACCCAGTACGTGTGCGAGAGCTGCGATAAACAGTTCTCCTCGGTTGATGACCTGCAGAAACACCTGCTGGACATGCACACGTTTGTCCTCTATCACTGCACTCTCTGCCAGGAGGTCTTTGACTCCAAGGTCTCCATACAGGTGAGAGAGCCGTCTTCTTTTATTTTTTACAAAGAATGAAAGAAGAAGAATATGGTTGTGATGTGTGATGGTTTAGAAACTTTTCCAAAACACAATTATCTTGAATTGCTTCTTTCTTTGGCTCTGTCTTCCA
The DNA here is from genome assembly GCF_024713975.1 of Paralichthys olivaceus. Taxonomy (NCBI): domain Eukaryota; kingdom Metazoa; phylum Chordata; class Actinopteri; order Pleuronectiformes; family Paralichthyidae; genus Paralichthys; species Paralichthys olivaceus. Next base: position 4,070,961 of record NC_091099.1, on the reverse strand, counting down.
GGTGCATTTGGCAGTGAAGCACAGCAATGAGAAGAAGCTGTTTCGCTGCACAGCCTGTGCCTGGGACTTCAGGAAAGAGGCAGATCTCCAGCTCCACGTCAAGCATAACCATCTGGGTCAGAGGTCAGGCCTCCCAGGGGGGCTTGGAGCAGGTACGCTACACGTGTCTTTCGATTTCGAAGTAGAACTGACGATGAAATAAAAGGAAATATATTAAAAACAAGCAGAGGAGTGAAGTGTTTATTTGAATCTTAATCCTACGTTTTTCGTCTCACAGGACTCAAACCTCGAAAGTGCATCTTCTGTGGGGAGACATTTGGAACTGAGGTAGAGCTCCAGTGTCACATCACCACTCACAGCAAGAAGTTCACGTGTCGCTTCTGCGGCAAGGCTTTCCACGCTATCTCCCTGTTAGAAAGACACCTGAGGGAGAAGCACTGCATCTTCGAGGGTGGCAACATCACTGGCAACGGAGGTGGCACAGGGAGCAGCAGCAGCCAGAATGGGACACCCAACGGGCTGGCACAGTCTTCCAAGCGAGGAGGAGGAGTCAGTGGAGGCAATGGAGGTGCAGGAGGTGTTGAGAGAGGAACGGTGGTGGCTGCTGAACAAGCCGACCTGCAGAACATGGTGCTAAAGAGTGGAGGAGCTAGCCAGGGAGGAGATACAGCGAACAGCCATGAGGCAAGTGGGGGCGAGGAGGAGCTGGACAATTCAGAGCCCATGTACGCCTGTGACATCTGCGGAGCGGCTTACACGATGGAGTCCCTTCTGCAGAACCACCGGCTGCGTGACCACAACATCCGACCAGGAGAAGACGACGCCTGTAACGACTTTTATCCAATTTGCAGTTTATTGCACGATTGTAATATTTCTTCGACAGTAAATAAAACTTTATTACTTTATACCAGGTTCTCGAAAGAAGAAGGCAGACTTCATCAAAGGGAACCACAAGTGCAACGTGTGTTCCAGAACGTTCTTCTCTGAGAGTGGCCTTCGTGAGCACGCTCAGACGCACCGTGGTCCCGCAAAACACTACATGTGCCCGATTTGTGGCGAGCGCTTCCCCTCCCTGCTGACCCTCACTGAACACAAGGTACTTCAGAGTTTTAATGCAGAGAGTGGATAATGTGCCACACGTGGTATAAAAACACGCTTTTGTTTTCTCTCTTGTGTTGTTCTGCTGCTTTCTGTCTTTTGATCCTGAAACTTCTTTGGCTCCTTTGAAATTCGGATCTGAAAAATGTTAAATTGTCCTCAGAGACGCAATTTATGTTGCACAGCACTTCAGAAAATGTTTGAATATTTCAATAAAAAGTATTGTGTAATGCAGCTCAAGGTTTTCTGACAGACAAATATTTTATAGCATCATGATTGAATTGATAAATCAATAATTGATGATATTATGGATTATTAAAATAAGGGTTTCCCATACCACCATATTGATTATTTTATTCTTCTTTCTATGCTTGGATAAGAAACCTTTGTATTTTTACCTGCCTTTTCATATTGAAGTTTCCTGTGTGTATCCCTCTCTCCAGGTGACCCATAGTAAGAGCCTGGACACAGGAACCTGTCGAATCTGTAAAATGCCCCTGCAGAGTGAGGAGGAGTTTATAGAGCATTGCCAGATGCATCCTGACCTTCGGAACTCCCTCACCGGCTTCCGCTGTGTCGTCTGCATGCAAACCGTCACCTCCACCCTGGAGCTGAAGATCCACGGCACCTTCCACATGCAGAAGCTTTCCAGTGGCTCTACGCTTGGAGGAGTTGGTGGAAACGGAGGAGTAGGAGGAGGAGGAGGAGGAGGGAATGGCTCATCCTCTTCATCCCCTAACGGGCTACTGCAGCAGCATAAGCTGTATAAATGCGCCTTTTGCCTAAAAGAGTTCAAGAACAAAGGGGAGCTGGTGAAGCTGGATGTCAACGGGCTGCCTTATGGCCTCTGTGCAGGCTGCATGAGCAGGTACGAAGCCCTGTGGATGATGGGAGGTGTTCATTCGGACACACTGAAGTCAGCACTTGTAGCGTATTGCACTAATAAAACATTTTAAACATAATTTCCCTGATAACTCAGGTAACAGGCATCACCACAGGGCTGAACGGTCCTGGGTGTCTTTTCTTTTGAGCTGTTTGGAAGCTTTAATGGGGATTTGAAGCATTTTTATTTAAATTTCAGCAACAGAGCCTTGAGTGTTAAATTACCGTCTAGACACACACTAAAAAAGTAAGTGTACACATTAGACGCTGAACGTGGAAAACTAAAGGGAAATTATTTGGAGGTGGTGCCTTTTTGTTAGAAATCAATAGTGATCATCAGCATCAAAAGCTAAAACTGAACAAATGCTCAATCACATCAGGGGCACGAACGGCCAGAGTCCGAGCCAGGGAGGAGCTGCCACGCCGGGGGACATGCAGGGGGAGAAGGCCATGGTCGGGCTGAGGTGTCCAGAGTGTGGGGTGAAGTTTGAAACCTTGGAAGACCTGGAGAGTCACGTCCAGACAGATCACCCCGAGGTCAGCCCTGAAACCAGCACAACAGGAAAGAAGGCCGAGGCTTCACCCGTACCTAAGGTGAGAGAGATACGAGATAAAGCAGAGGGATGGAGATTCTGCTGAAAACCTCTTAAACTAAGTCTTTGCTGTCCAATCAGATGAGAGAGACAGACAGACAAACACAGAGACATGTTGGCTACCAGATGGAGACATTTTCAGGAGTGCAAGAGCCTCAAAAATCCTGCTGACTGTTCGTTTTGCTGGATGCATGTGTGTGTGTGTGTGTGTCTCATGTTGTGAGGACCTGAATCTGTTTAAAATGTCATATTAAGGGGACAATAAGCTCCATCCATCATATATAGCACATATCCTTTAAAGGGTTGTGACATTAGTAAAGACAGGTGTCCATGCAGTGAAGAAGCTCCCTCACTGTAAATCATTACAGTTTAAGATGAAGTCATGTTTTAAGGTTTAGACAAGTCGAAGTTGCAGTGAAGGTAAAAAATAAGACCTCAGGAAATGACTATCAGACAATGTAATCTCCTCTGAAGTCATGGAGACAAGACTGTGTGTGTGTGTGTCTGTGTGTGTGTGTGCGTGTGTGAAGACTTGATGCGTGTTGCTGCTTTTGTGTCTGCAGCTTGCTTACGTGTGCTTGTGTGTATGACGGTGTGTGTCAGCTGAGCCCCACTGGGTCCTGCGGCTGGGGCGTGCTGAGGCATTGTGGGAGCTGTTCGCTCTACTTGATATTGACAGTCAGACTCCCCGGGACCTGCCGCGTGTCTGTGTGTGTGTGTGTGTGTGTGAGAGAGAGAGAGTGTGTACTTGCATGCAAGCATGTGTGTGTGTGTGTGTTAGAGATGTTCCCAGGGACCCTCTGTCTTACCTGCACCTTTGTTTCTGCTTAGTCTAACAGCACAAAGAAGACAAAGTAGGATTTGTGTGTCTGTGTGTGTGTGTATGTGTGTGCGTGTGTCTGTGTGTGTGTGTTTATGTGTGTGCACTCAGTCTAGCAGGCTGTAGCAGCACAGAGATGGTAGAAGTGGGGCCTTTGTGTATTTTGTATGTGTTTGTGCATGAGTGATCGCTGTGTGCTATGAATGAATAAGCAGAGCCTCTGCTTCTCTCTCTCTCTCTTTCTCTCTCTCTCTCTCTCTCTCTGTTTCTGTGTCTCTCCCCCTTGTTTCTCTGACTCTTCCTTTATCTCTTTCTTTCTCTCTTGTCTTCTTTTCTTCATTCCTTGTTTCTGTTTCTGTTTCTTGGCTTCTTACCTTTTTACGCTCACACTAATTTCTGTCTCTCTCTCTGTCAGCAGAGGTCCTACCTGTGACTGCATACGTGTGCGTGTGTGTGTGTGTGTGTGTGTGTGTGTGTGTGTGTGTGTGTGTGTGTGTGTGTGTGTGTGTGTTTCTCAATGTGGATTGCTATAAATGTAATTTAGAAGATAGTAGTCTTTTAATAGTTTTAAGTTTGTCTGTCCAATAAAAATAACCCATTGAGAGCTTACCACTACTTTATTTTAAATATATTTATACAAAATGCTTGATGTGAAATAATGACAAAATCATTTTTATTGATGATTTGTGTTGTTCATTTGCTCAAAAGTCCGTTTGTGTGTCTTTGTTTTACAGAAAAAGACGTACCAGTGTATTAAATGCCAAATGACGTTTGAGACGGAGCGGGAGATCCAGATTCACGTCGCCAATCACATGATCGGTGAGTGAGGCCCACATCTTTCTCTTTGTGTGTGTGTGTGTGTGTGTGTGTGTGTTATCCTAATGACTCCGAGTGTCACATCTATTCCTATTGTCTCTTGGTATAAAAGTGCATCTGTGCTGCCGTTGTTCCAACACATTGGATTTAGCACACACAGATACAGAGGTGTGCTCTGTTTGACCTGCGGCTGCCTGGAAACAGCTGGTGGGTAATTTACCACTTCACTAAAAGTCTGATGGATGGACATCGTAAAGAAAACTGGTAGAACTTGACACATTACATTTGACGCTGAGCGTAAACCAACCAACACAACTACCAACAATTACAATTGTTTGATTAAAATGATGTTGGTAGTTTGGAGTCCATGTTCTGTCATGAGCGTGATTTGATGTCTCAGCATCTCTGACGCTTCGCTTACCTCCCCCCCTCACCCGTAGGCCTTCGCCAGACCTGACAGGCAATCCCAGAGTCACTGATGTACTTTGAGGTGTGTGTGTGTGTGTGTGTGTGTGTGTGTGTGTGCATGTGCGCATGTGCGCGTGCGTGCTGCTCTGAGTCATCTAGTGATGTCTGGAGACATTAGAAGAGGGAATTGAAACTAAAGTACAGCTGGTGTAACTTTTCCTTCTATCCCCGGTGCTCCACACACACACACACACACACACACACACACACACACGTACGTACACTCTGGGAGACACAAACACAGATACAAACTTTCACACACCATCAATGAAAAACTCTTTTAGTTTCTTTCTTCTTTCAAACATCCCCCTTTCATTCCTTCACCTTCTGACCTCCACCCGTCTGCGTGTTCCTCCGACCCTCACCTGAGCATCCTGCCAGTCATCCTGTCCTTTCTCTGCCTCGTCCGAAAGATAACTCATCATTCTCTCTGCTCCTCTCTCACTCTTTCTTTATCCTATATATCCCTGGATCCCCCATCACACACACACACACACACACACACACACACACACACACACAGGTAGCGGTTTTGGGTTAATTAACGTGCTAATTGTGTGAAAACCTAGCTCAGATTAATTATGAAATTGAGGCAGATTATTTTTAAGAGCTAGCCCAGTTCCTATTATTATTATTACATTTCCAATAACCCTTCCCCACCCCCACCCTTAAATGAAGAGGGAAGAAAATACTAGCAAACCCAAAAAGATGATATGAATTTATCATTTCATTTTCTTCCTCTGTACAGAAGATGTTTCTTTTTCTTGATCCCTGTTTTCCCCTCGCCTCAACATGTGACTTGCGATTATGAATAAAATGTTTGATTCGACCCAGAGCAAACCGATCCTGAGCTTCACCGAGGTCTCGTGTATTTAGCTCTGTTAAGTCTCTCTCAGTATTTCCCAGTGAAATGCAGAACGTAAACTGAAGTTTGTCTCAGCCGGTTGATAAGATGTTATTATAGTATGAATATAAAATATCTGGTTGTAAGAGAGGGACCTAACAATCCAGTTTATCGTTTTTCGCTTCAACTCTGCTGTGGTCTCATGTCCAAATATTTCTACAAATGAAATCTTCTATTTTTCTTTTTTATTCTTATTTTAAACTTTAATTTGAAAACTTAATTGCTCTGTTTCAAGGTTTTATGATGGCACATGTAGGGTGACACATGCACAGTGGGTTCCTGTGTACACACACACGACTTCTGCTTCGAGCCTCACGTTCATTCTCTGATAACAAAATTTGCATCAAGCTGATCTTCACATACTCGCACTTGCGGAAAGTATAACGTAGCACTTCACCTCTCAGACAGCGGATGTTTGTACGTGATGGCGTTGATGTTACCGTGTCCGTTCTTTCCCCTCACCATCACATTATTCACTCTCCGGGAGAAGAGAGGAGGGAGTTGTACTTGTTGCCTAATGGACTCCAGTAATGTGATTGTCACATTGCTCCGTGGGTAATACACGGTGCACCCCACAGTCCTGTTAATTACGCTGTCAGAGGGAGAAAGAGAAGGAGAGACGACATTCAGGGAGATAGAGGAAGACAGGGTCAAAGTGAGACGTCCAGAGAGGAATCTCCATAGAGCCGAGGAAAAATCATTGCAAGTGAGCTTCACCTGTATGTGTGCTCAGGGGGGACATTTGTCACCAGAACACGTTCGCCCCTTATTGCTTATCACCGCTTTCATAAACCATATTTTTATCTAACGTGTTCCTTCTTTATAGCAGGTGTTCAAGTTCCTTTTTCTTTTTTCTTTTTGAATGAAAAACTCTCCCCCCCTCCCGCTCGGTAAAAACAAAGAAGATGATGACTGGCGTGATTTTAAGGCTTAAAGACGAGACCCTAAAATGGTCCACAGCCCGAGGTTCTGCTTTACTGTGGTGGTACAGTCACACCCGGTGAGTGCTCCTGCTAGTTCTGGCTCTGACACAGCACACAAGTTAATTAAAACACCATGTGGTCAATGGGGAGAGAGAAAGGGACGTGAGAGAGGAACGACACGATGGGAGGGAAAGAGAAATCATGCAAGAAGGTTGAAGGGACAAAAGGGAAATAACAGTGCAGAATAATGTATGTTGCCTCGGCTCTATAGGGTGTTTGTAGGAAAAAGGATGATAGATTAACTTGTTCCCAAAATTTTGTTCCTAATCCCCACAGTAAAACAAACTCATATGGCGGAACCACTTTTAAAAATCCATAATCTAAATTATATTCATTTGGGAATCGAACCAGGGACCTGCCGCTCAAAGCGCACGTAAGCTTCCACAATCTATACATTGGTTCTGAATACAGAGTAATATCAGTGAACTGGTTGTTCTCACACTTCACATTGTTAATAGACACATACGTTCACTCAAAGTCACCTTCCCCCACGGAGGAGAGGAAACACTGAGGGATGGAGTCACCTGTTTTAGCCTCAGGTACATGTTTGTCATTTGAGATTTTTTTTTTGTCTTTGACACAAAAGCCTTCAGGCTGGTTCAGAGTACATGTACGTCACGTATGTTCGTTCTGGATACAAACAGCAAGAAAACATGCATGAATTGTATGAACCATTGTTAACATAGCATAGATAAATACATTTCCTTTCTCTAAGATCAGTTATTCACTCACTTGTTGAGCAGAAAGCTCCAAGCACAATATTTCCCATCAGCCTTTGTGTTTGTCTATAAGTTAATTTGTTTCCGTCAGACAACAACTGTTTGTCCGTGCAGGTGTTTGTCACTGATCCAGTGTGTGCGTGTGCTCTTGTGTGAGCGGCTCGGGGACACATTTCCCACATGTGTGTACACACGCAGCCACGAAACTGTGTGAGGGGACGATGAGAAGAAACAAGGATGTAGAATATATTGTTTAGTGTTTTTGACTGGGCAGGGTGAGAATCAGGAGAACGTGGCGGAGCTGATGGTGCTGGAGGAATCTGTAATATTGACTCATGCCTGTGTGTGTGTGTGTGTGTGTGTGTGTAGCCCCAGTAAAGTTTACATCACCTGTACCGTTCAAATATATATATATCTTCTCTGCTGTCAGATTATTTCCTCAAATGCTCTTTTTCATCATCAACGAGCCTCAGTAACAAGATCATAAGGGAATGCAATCATTCCTGTGTGTCTGTGACGCGTGGTTTAGTTGTTTGTCATGACGCCATTTGTTTTGTCTCTGTTTCCCCCCATTCTGTGTGTGTGTATGTGTGTGTGTGTGTGTCTCTCCTCGGAGTGCACCGCAGCGAGTTTTGGCAGCCTGTATTGTTTTCTGCTGTGCAGCTGCACATCATGAAGAAGTTCCCCTCCCTGTGTGATGGTGTGAGGTGAAGACACAATTCTGCGTGTAGCTAAATGTGTGTTAACGTTCGTTAGACATCATGGCGACGTGAAAGAAATTATATTAATAGATATTAGGATAGAATATTAGAAAGGCAGGTCAAAACGACCTTCGGTTTGTGATTTCAAAAATTGTTTCTATGACACAAAACCTTGCTGACGTTAAAATAACACACACAGACAGGCACGCACCTACACACACACACACACACACACACACACACACAAATACATGCACACACTCTAAATAAGGTCCTTGACAGCATGTTCTAAGTGTTGCATGCAGCCACTAATGCTTTACTAATCACCTCAGTCTAGATTTCACAGCGTGAGACCTCACTTCTCAAAAGCATTGACACACACACACACACACACACACACACACGAGAGCCTGCATCAAACAGGTTGTGTGCGCACAAAGAGCCACTCAACATGTTACTGTAGCTTCCCTTTACATCGGTCCTAAGCAGGGATCAGTCTCTAACCCTGACATCTGCGAATAAACACCGTTCTCCATCATCTCTCTCTCTTTCTTTCTACCTCTTTAATTGCTTCCCTTTCTTTTTTCCCCCTCTCCTCTCCATTTGTTTTCACCGTTGCAGCGTTAAGACGTCAGCTTTAAGCTTCAGTCATATGTTCGTTGTACTTTTCTTGTAGCTAATAGGAAGTGTAAGAATTCATTTCTAGTTTTTAAAGGTCCCCCCCCCCCCCCCCATCAGCGGTGTCTTGTTATTCATGCAAGAGGTTTTTCTTTTCCTCACTTTCACTTGGCGGGTTGGTAATACATTTTTTTATTTTACTTTCAGCAAACTAATTTGTCTGCACTACTGCTTTCTCCCTCCTCCCCTCACCTTCCACGTTCACACTACGTATTACTAACCCTGCCCATTCTCTCCTCCGCTCTCCCCCCATTCCCACCTGCCTATTGGACGGCCCGTAGAAGAGCCCACCTGTCGGCAAGGTTTGTCCCCTTTCTGTCTCCTTAGCTCGCATTGTGAGCAAGACGGCACTGTGCTGTCTCACTGCCTGCCCATCAGCATTTCATTTATAAACATCCTCTATGCTTTATGTATAGATTAGTATTTAGCACGTATTAGTTTTGACTTTCTATTCTTCGCCACGAGATTTTTGACGAATCACTAATTGATGGCAACCAAAGCCACATTGCATGGTGTGGAAATAAAAAAGTAGTTCTCGGCAGTGGCTTGACGTTGCTTTTTCTCACTCGTAGAAATCAGTGTGTGTTTTAAAAAACAGAAAATATTAAAGGTTTGTTTTGACACTTTTTTTGCCCAATCTTTGCCCAATTACCCCTGACTTCACCTCGAAACCTCATTCACCCCAAACCCTGCTGCTAGCTGCATGTTTCATTTCCCTCCCCACCCCATACACAACACACACATGCACGCACACAAACACACACACACACACACACACACACACACACACACACATGCCTTGCAGGTATCGAGTGGCCACTCACCTGGATCTAAGTGCTCCCTGTGGAATGCGGTGGCTAATGATGTGTCCTCAGCATGAGCTTTAATTACCTATTTACATCAATGCACTCTAATAACATGAACCAGCCCTGCTCATCACATTCTTTAAGTTTTGATGATCAATAGTTGAGTTCTTCACAACACAACCAGCCGGAGTGGCCGTCGCTTCACTTTGAATATCCTGTGATGACTAAGCTGAGTCTGAGCTCTTCGTCTCCTGAATGAGGAGAAAATAAAACTCACTAGAATCACTTTCATCTTTTAATCTTTTTTACGGCGATTGACGTGGGAATAAAGCAAAAACAATTTCTGAAACGCTCTGTGTGGAATAAGGCATTAAATAAACTCCAGCTAGCTTTTTATTTTGTACCTAGAGGTTGCAGTCGTGTGCTGAATACAGGTCGACTCAGAGGAGTCGACCTGTATTCAGCTTGTCTATTAGCCTGCAGTCAAATCTGTGATGCGCTTGACTAGTAATGTCGGTCTGCTGTCTAAGCAGCCGTCCCACGGGCTGCGGCTGACCCGGTGTGTGTCTGTGCACACGTCTTCCTCTGCTTCCTGGTGTCCGCTTTCTTCCCCCACTTTCCTTTTACACGTGCACACACACACACACACACAAACACACACTTATCTGTATGTATGTAGTGAGCAGGTCTAATGTGGTTACTTTGTGTCACTGAAGACTTAATGAGGCGAATAAGAAGCTTTTGGAGTCACTGGAGGTGGATAATGTATTTGCAGGGTCACTCATGTATGTGTGTGTCTGTTTGTGTCACAGTCTTTGCCACCGGCTCGCAGCGTTGCTCTTCCCTGCTGCACCTGAACTGAAAATACTCTTCACGACTTACTGCAGTGATTAGCAGCTTGTCAAACAACCTGACAGCCTGAAACTGAGTTCTGCAGGAGCACTGTTAATCCTGTCCCGTGCACGAGCTGCCCGTCTGAGAGAGTTTTTAGCACCGCAGGCGATGACATGTTCGCTCGGAGGTGTGCGCTTAAATCTCAACTCACTGATCAGTTTGTGTTCCTTCCTGTCTGAAGCAGCAAAAGCTGTTTACGCACTCCTCCCCTCAAACACTCACACGTTCCTCCGTTCCTGTCAGCTTCAGATTTTGTTGCAACGTATAGATCTGTCACCGCTGCCGAACAGTTTGTGCGCAGTACCGAGCAGGATGTTTGCCCTGCGCTGTGATGGTATGAAAACAGATGAAGGCCCTCCCCCAGTTTTCCATCCCTCCCCCTCATCCATCCTTCCCTACATCCCTTTCTCCCTCCCTCCCTCACCACCTGGAGCCAGCGAGCCGTGACACCAGAGGGAGGGAGGGAGGGAGTGATGATGAAGGGACAAGGGACCGAGAGAGAGAGAGGGAGAGAGAGGGAGAGGACCTCAGGGGGCTAGATGAAGAAGAGGAGAAGGAAGGGGAGGATGAAAGATGAAGATGGGACATATGTAGACATAGAGATAATAAATTTACTGCTAAAGACGTAACATTTATTATATTCAGCACATAGATGCTGTTCTTTCAAGTATTGTGCAGGAGCTTGTAAATCTCGAAATGTTAATGAGCGATTATGAAACATTGCTCTACATTTGCAGCAGGCGACTAAACATGCTCAGAATCCAGTTATCTATAGATTTATCAGTACAACATCCATTTACTTGTTCACATTTTCAGTCCCTCTCTGTCACATTGTTGTACATATTTCTTTAACCTCCTTTAGCAAATGTATCTCCTTTCGTCTGCTTTATTGACTGTGCATGAATATATATATATATATATATATATATATGTATATAAAAAATATATATAGACAGGATTGTGAGTGTGTTTCTGTTTTGGCGTGTGTCTGTGTGCGTTTGAGGCTGGGAGCACGGTGCTCCCCTGGAGAGCTCATTTTGTCATCTTCTCGCTTGATTTACCATCTTCTTCTTCTGCTGTTTATTACCAGTCATTACAAGCTGTTTGGAAACCTAATAGGACACACTGACAAATAGACAGGGAGAGACCCAACCCGGATAAGCATCAGAACACAGCAGAGTAACGTGTTTGTGTACGTGTGTGTTTGTGTGTGTGTGTGTGTGAGAAAGAGAGAGAGAGAGAGAGAGAGAGAGTGTGCGTCATGTCTTATGTTTGCCTGTGAGAATATTTGTACATGCAACATCAGCTATCTTAACTCATGTATAGAAGTTGTCTGCCTGTATAAAGTGATGTCTTTGTTAGCACTCTCTTTGTAGATCTGTGTGTGTGTGTGTGTGTGTGTGTGTGTGTGTGTGTGTGTGTGTGTGTGTGTTAATTGTTTGTTGTTCATTGAGTGGGTGGCCACAGAACGAGGGGCCGTATACCGCACTGTATCTGCAATCCCCCTCTGCATTCCCCTCTCCTCTCCTTCTCTGGCTCAGCCCGTCCAGGTGTGGCTGCACCAGCTGCTAAAGAGAACAGGACGATTACACACACACACACACACACTAACATACACACACACACACACACACACACACACACACACACAACATACACACATTCCTCCTCTCTCTCTATCTCTGCTGGCTAATTGTCACAAGACAAACAAGGCGCCTTGCCTTTATGCGCTTCATAAACAGGGGCCAAGCAACAATTAACTCCCTGCTTAATTCACTAACTATTCTGAATTCATTTTCTCCTGTGACAGGCACATCTGTCACAGCTGGTAGCGAGTGAGAGTGTATGGTTTTCTCGTGTGTGTTAGACGCAGAGTTTATACTATCAGCTTACAATGGTCTACAGGCTGATTATTACTGTATGTGACCATGATAAAATGCCACAGGTGAGCACAGGATCACTAGTTTATCTTTGTGTGTAGAAGAGAGAGGGTGCCAGTGTGTTTCAGGATGTGCGTGTGACAAAGAGGATGTTGGGCATATGTGTTTGATTTGTTTGATGTGTTTGCATACGTGGGAGGGAGAGTTAGCGACTCTTTCAAAGCTTCATGATGTCACACAGCAGGACGGATTAACCTGCATTTTATTTATTTATTCATTATTTGAAAGAAAATGTCAGAAGCAAGAACGAAGAAGTCTGGATGTAAGTTATTGTCCCTACTTTGGTTTCATGCATACCAAAAACAAGATGGTTTACTGTGTGGAGTTTAGTGATGCTAAGAAACTAAAGATTATAAGCAAGAAATGAGAAAATCAATCAGAACCAACTGTTTAATGACCTTGAATATTTCATGATTCATTTTCTTTTGGTAAATCTTTTGGCCGTGTGTTGATAGGAGTTTTCTCACTTAGTGCCTTGATGTCAAATCTGATTTCTGTCCTTGTTATGTGAACGTGAGATAACGTGGATAACGGGGAACATGGCGGAGGACGGAAAGGACAGAGAGAAAGAGAGAGAGAGAGAGACAAACAGGAGTGAAAGTGATTCTGTGCTTTGCCAGATTGACACTTCAAGTGAGAAATTGAGACATGGAGACGACAAGATGTTGACAGAAACGGTGGCGATTATAGGTCAACTGAGTGAGATTCATACTGATGGGAAACGGTGGGAGAGCAGACTGATGCAGAGATGGAAACTTCAGAGGGCATGGAGGGAACGGGCGAGGGAGAAGGAAAAAAGTGAATGCAGATCAATAGGGTGAAAGGAAGAGAGAGTGGGGGTGTGTGCTCGGGTGGATCGGGATGAATAAAGCGAGAGACGGAAGGAGACGGAGAGGGTGAGAGCGATTTCTGGCAGATTTTGGCTCCGGCTCAGTCCTCTTGCCGAGCAGCTGGACTTCATTAGTGGCTGGTGTTAATTACTGGGACTGTACACACACACATGCGGATAAGTGCGTGCACGCAGGCGTAGGAACACACACCAGTGGGCACACACACACACATGCGCACTCTCACGCAGCCTGTGATTCAGGGTCACCTTGCTAGCCTTGTTTGAACCAGCAGAGAGAGGTTGAGACGGTGCCAGACAGAAAAACAGAAACGGAGAGAGAACACACACACACACACACACACACACACACACGTCAGTCCACTGTGGGTGCTTTACGTGTTATTAGCGGTATTTTGAGCAGCTGCACACAGAGCAGCTGGGATATGGACAGGTGATACTGTAGTCTACTGAACATAATTACATGTGTTTGAGGCTGAATGTATAATCTACAGATTGTAATTACAGATTAAGAGGTGGGTGATGGATAAAATATGGATGATGGGACATTACGGGAGAGGAAATAGAAATGGATGCAATTCACCTTGTTCCGTAAAGCACCCGTCTCAGTCTGCTGAAGTTGTTAAAATAATATAATAATAATGATTTAAACTTTATTTATAGCACCTCAAAACATAATAAGCAAATGAAAAATCAAAGGCAACAAGCAAAGATGTAAAAGACTTCAAATACAACATTATTATTTTATTAGTAGTTAGATATTATTAGTTGCTGCATGTTTATCTTTAGCGATGTTATCTTTGCAAAATCTAAAAGTTAAAACCAGCATTTCATTAAAACTACTTTATCAACCATAGTTAAATTTAAAAAAAAAAAATAGACCAATGCTGTTTTCCAGAATCTGATCAGTGTTGAAAACTCAGTCTGAAGAAAATGAATACAAGCATCTTTATGTCTTTCTTCTCCTGTTTGGCTTTTTTGAACTTTAGCTTTTGTTGCTCTAGCACTGCTGATGCGTCGCACCAGCTGATCCACCCCTGTTCATTCAGACCAAACTAATTCCATCAGAGCGGAGCATCTGAAACGCAGCTGAGACGAGAAAGTAGCATGTAATTCCAACAAAGGCCTCAAACAACAAATCACTATCAGTAAATCAGTGGCTGCTGCATGTCGGTATCCCCCAACCCAGAGCAGAGGTGTGTGTATGCCGTGAACAGCACAATGGTCTAAATGATATCAGAACGCTAAATTGTCCACATGGTGTTAGAATAATGAGTCAATAAAAAGAAGAGACCCAACATATGAAAATATGTGGACTGTATAACAAGTAATTCATTTAGGTGGAGTAATTAAGATTATATCAGTTATGTAATAATCTAGATTAGATTAATTTATCGAATTAAGATCGTAGTCGCTTGCCTCGCAAATAAAGTGCAACAATCTGTAGATGATCTTCATAGGCTGAGCTGGACGCTGATTATTTACTGACAGATAATCTGTGACTGATAATTATTTCTATGAACAAGGCTGGATTCATCAGTGAGCAGGTTAATCCATAGTATGACCATAAAATTACCAGTGTGATTCACGAGGACGTGAAATAAGTGACATTTAAATCTAATCTTAGCTGCTTATTCATGAAATGTTCGAGAGGTGGAGGTCACACTGGGCAGCCGCCCTGATAATTGCTCTGTTTAAAGGTTGAAATCAAGAAGAAATTAATAAGTAGTTTGATTGGAATTTAAAGTGACCAGTTGGCGCCTGGTTAATTACTGGGTCCTGACGACGTTACAGTTTTTGAATCCTGTCTTTTTTCCTGTCTCTCTGCACTGCCGCTATGAATAAACGCTGCAAACGCACTCATTAAAAACACATGTCCTGGTTTCTGCCTCACTGTTGTCTGGCTTTCAATACACATATCATGTGTTTGGCATACACACTGTATACATGGGCCTGTTTCCAGAGGTGCTTTAGTGCTGAAGCATGTGATTCTTGTCAGACTAGGTTTTTTTTTTTTTCTACAAATGTGAATTAATTAATGGAGCTGCGAGGGTATGAGAGAGCAAAATAGATTTATTTTATTCTTTATTTTTTGGCCCTAAAAGGAAAAAAAAGGAAAAAAGGTGTTCTTATAAGTCCACGTTAAAATGATTTATCGCGAGCTCCGCCACTTTGATTCGACGGCAGACTGCAAAAAAAAACGCGTTTCAGTCCGACTACACAGCTCCTGGAGAGAAATGGAAAATGGTGTAAAGACAGGCAACGGCACAGCGTGAGGTGGGATGCAAAACCATGCTGGGCGAGGTTGAAGGGTTTTCTTTGGCTCTTAATTACACAGCAGAAGACAGAAGAAGGCAGGAGTGAGAGCGAGGAAGGAGTGAGAGCGAGGAAGACAGAAAGGTTGAAACAACGGTATAGTCTGCCGCGCTTATCTCTCATCTCTAAACAAATGTCGGCCAGGCTGTTCTCTTTATTGCGGTACAAAGGCCTTCTGACAAACACACACACACACACACACACACTCACATCTTTCTGGGTAAATCAATGCATTCTGGTTTCAGTAATTTCCCAAGGTGCTTTGCTCTGCCCCCCTTGGGTGAGCAAGGTGACAAAGCCGGGCACGAAGGAGAATATCTCTTACTTTCTGGCCCTTTTTTTTTTTGTTTGCTTTCTATTTTCCTTCTTCCCTTTATTGCTTTCAGTACTTGCCTTTCACTTTATGTACTTTGACACAATATGCAATATTCTGCCTTTTCTCTGGTAGGTGAATTTTCTCTGGTGCTGCCGAATGATTCTCAGAAACATCTCACGCGATGCTAACGTTTGATTTAACAGTAGTTATCTGTAAAATTGATGAACAATAACATGCAAAGCTGCAGCCGTCTCACAAATTTCGCAACATTTCTGCTGCATCATACTTTTGGCTCGCGCTGAATTAAATGAGTGTTCCTGCATACAGAGCTGTGTTGGACTCCCACCAGAGAAACAACAATGAGAACAATAACACGCTTATTTGAAACTACAAGAAAAAAAGAAATGTGGGAATTCAGAGGCTAATTTGAATCCCTGAAACATGTGGTTTTTATTTTTGCCTGAACAGCACATGATGTATTGTACATGATACAATAATTAAAGTAAATTGGGTCACTGACGGGCTGTTCCATCACAAAGTCCGACAGTCAATTCACCTGCAGCGCTCTGTTATGTTGGTATATGTTATATTTAAAGGCGTTATTATCTTATCCTGAAACACAGTGATGATTATCATACCCCGGTGGCTGGCTGCGGTATAAACCCTGCTTCCTCCATGGTAGTGGACGGGACATGAACCAAACTAAAGTCAAAATACACGTCAAATACATCAATCGCTGAGTGTTCGACCTGTGTTTGTGCAGTAATCTCACCTCCAGCTGTTTCTTCTCACTGCTTCTCCTCGGGCAGGTTATACTCCTACACACTAAAATAACACATCTGGCTTTTCGATCTTGATTTCAGATTTACGCCACTCGGAGATAGTTTCTGTCTTTTCAGGCAGATTTGATCAGACTTCATTTAAATCTGTGTTTTGGTTTAATTAGTTAATTGATTATGTGAAGACTCCGGATGACGTCATTGGCAGATAGCAGTGTTCGTATCTGGGATATTATGATATAGTGGGGGGGTGGGGAAGCTAACATAATGTCATGTAATGTCGGGCATTTTTTATTTTCAGAACTTTGTCCAATTTCATTTTACTATTCATTCTTTCCTGTCTCCTTCCTTGACTCTTCCTTTTCTCGTTCCCCTCAACTCCTCTTTTCTGTCTCTCTTCATCCTTGTAACTCCCCTGGATGAGAGACACTCATTTGTGACAGCGCCAACCTGCTAATGGTGGATGGCAAGAAACAGAATTGTCCATGCCAAACACACACACACACACACACACACAGACACACACACGCATCAAATATTTGTATGTACGAACATGGACGTCCAACTGGATAAACACACACTGAGACATTTTACAACGCACATTCTCAGGTACATGTGCACGGATACACATCAGTGCATAGACGCACAACACACTCACACTAATGTATTCACATAAAACTCTGTGTGCTCCCCACTGCATTGCTCCTGGTGCTGGGCTCCCTCTCCGCGCTGCGCCGTGCCTCCTCCTCCTCTTCGTCCTCCTCCCCCCCACCACCTCCTTCTCCTTCTCCCACTACATCTGGCACGCTCAGCTGCCGAGGAGCGCCATAATTATCCCGCCGGAGACGCACACGCTCTCACGCGCACACACACTCTCTGTGACGAAAGCTCACACACACTTGTCTTCGGCGATCCGCGCCGCTCCCTGCTGCTCCTCGTCACTACCGGGGCTTCATTAGAGTGTGTGTAGAGTGTGTGCATGTGCATGTGTGTGGATGTGTGTTGATGCATGGTAGTTTTGGATGCCATCCAGATGTTTTTTTCTTTTATAGTTGAGGAGTCGGGCGTGTCCTAGATGCAACTGCCCTGCTCGTCTATGTTCAGCGTATTGAGTTTGAATTCTTTCTCTCTGACATTTAATCTAGTTTCTCTTTCTCTCATCTGTGTCCAGTCTAATTTAGCCGTCATGCAGGAGACAGTTTGTGTCTGTCCTAGATGGATTTAGGATGTTGTTGACGTGAAAAAAACGGAACACAGACATTTGTCCCTGCGCTGGATTACTCGTCTTCTTGGACGTACGAGAAATCCGACTTCTTATCTTTCAGTCGAGCTACAGTGAATCCGTGAAATCCTTGTTTGTCGGTATGTGTCACTATAGAAATTTAGACGTCACATGCTCACACTCTGTCTGTGCAGTGGGATTGTGAGGATGTTTTTTAGTCCGTCTGGTGTCACGTTGTAATTACAGCCCTGTACAGGTGAAGGAGATGCTGAGGTCGGAGTGCTGCTGCCAGGGGGGGGGGGTGACTCTGACAGAAAAAAAAGAGGAAAATAGAGAGAGAGAGAGACTGAATGAGTGAGTATACTGTGATTGGCAGTAATTCTGTGTACTGTGTGTCTGTGTGTGTGTGTGCGTTTATGGCATGATTGGCATTCAGTGTTTGTGCGTGCGCGTGTGTTTTTGTGAGTCTACTCTCACGTTGCCCGCTGTGGCTGCTCAGAGTGGTAGTGTAGGTTTGATTCCTGGCGCCACTTTGTGTCAGACTTGCCGCAGAGCAAAAAGCAGTTGAGCTTTGTGAAAAAGGTCTGGAAACGCCTCCCACCATTCTATTTTCAATCCGTGCTTTTAGAGCCGCAGGACGCGCGGAATAAAGCACCTGCATCAGTGACATGGATGGGTGCTGAATCAGGTGACAAGCTCCGACTCTGTGTGTCACTGAGGCAATAAGCCACTTCAGCCTGTTGATTGCAGTCTTTCTGAAACAGCTGCCTTCGGTTCTTTAACCCAATCCTTTTTTCTCTTGTGCAAGAAAGTACTGCACATCATGAAACTGTGGTTACGTTTCTTTACGATGACAATAACAAGATTGTTAAATACTTTCTGATTCGATCTGAAAATACAGAAATATGAATTCAGTCATGTTCCTCAGGACCCCACGTACACGAAGATCCGAGCTGAGGTATCATCCATCGCTCGAGGGGAAACTGAATGTCACCTCGCACACGACCGACAAAAGGCAGAGGAAAATCCTGCGTGTCTCAGGTTGACGGCTCACTTCTCTGTTCCATCTCGTTCGACACACGTGAACACATAATACACTTTTACACACCATCTGTATTGATTACACCACATGCAGGTTAAACCGCCCATACATCTGAGCAGAGAATATCTCGGACACGGTGATGTGAATTCCCCACTCATAATGAGAAGCTGTGGGACCAGATGAATGGCTGGTCTAGTTCCCTTCAGTTCCCCTGTCCTCTTCTCCTTTAATCCCTGCTGCTGCCTCCTGCACTTCATCATCCTACCTCTCCCTCAACCCACCCCGAACCCCCCTCTCCATTGTCTGTCCACTTCCCCTACGGTAACACTTCTACCCCTGAGATTCACTGGACACACACTGCACACTACACACACACACACACACACACTGTATCGCTAGGGGCTAGGGGCCTAGGTAGAGGTGTAATTTCCCTTGTGTTCTCCCTAACCTGGAAAATCTGACAGTGTGACACCAGAAAAGAGCGTGTGTGTGTGCATGTGTGTGCATGTGTGTGTGTGTGTGTGTGTGTGTGTGTGTGTGTGTGTGTGTGTGTGTGTGTGTGTGTGTGTGTGTGTGCATGGGGGGATGAGAAGTTTTGCAATAGGGGAGAGGTCTAAGACAAAAGGTTTGTTTTTTGTTTTCTCTGTGAACTTGTGTAAGAACTATCTTTTTTCCACAATGGGGCCAAACTGAACTAACTTTAGTCAGGGCTAAATGACAAGAGTTTATGACGAGGTCAAACAGGAGTAGTTTTAGCCTATTTACCTGTGAGTGCCCCCCCCCCTTCTATTCCTTCACTCTTCTGTCAGATGAAGGCATAAACAAGAGATTGTGTTACCACATTCTTATGTCATCATAACCACTTTCCCAACTGTCACCCCATCGTCTCTGTGGCCGTCCATCTGTCCGTCGGTCGCTGCACTAATGCCTGCAGAAAACGCCGGCTTCCTGACTAAAGTTGGACAAATGGCCGTCGGATCGATAGCTTCCCAGCAGCAATATTTGGTATCAATGCATGTCCTCCTCATTAACACAGCAGGCTGCCCTCTCCGTGGACCTGAATTATTCATACACACAAACAGGCACAAGTATGCAGACACACACACACAGACACAGAATACTGCACCGGAGAAGAAGCTGGTCTTTTGTTTTCTCCGTCTGCCTCCAATCCTTCCTTCCCCTCGCTCTGTTACATTTCTATCTCTCTTTCTTTGGGTCGTTTGAGCCTGCAGGGCAGGCGAAGAGAAAAACCAAGCACTAGCGCCCCCATCTCCTTCTGTAACCTCTCGTTCACCCATGTTTACTCAAGGATACTGCTCAGCACTTTCTCCCGCCTGTGTCCTCTGTCTTTTATTTTTAATACTTGTATTTAATTATTTGTATTTTTAATAGCTTTCAGAAACATTTTGTCAGAAAGAGAAAACTATTAAAATGGTTCATCTACTGTATCTTGGGCAGGACAATAACAAACTGGTCTTTCAGTGGACTGAAGAAAGAAACTGTCCATATGTCTCATTGTCATTGAGTAATTATTGGACCAAGCCCTCGTCTGTCGTCTTACAGCCGTAATCATTCTCATCTATAACAATGATAATAAAGTTTAACGCCCGGGTGCTGCTCTCGCTGTTAGTCACTTAATGTTGGTTTTTAATGGTTTTCTCTGTGTGTGTGTGTGTGTGTGTGTGTGTGTGTGTGTGTGTGTGTGTTCCGTCCGTCCCTATGGTCCCATAGAAATGTGGGATCAGCGTTAAACACAGAAGACATAAAAACTGTCCACTGCACCTGTTGACACAAACACACACGGACAGATTGAGGCATTGCCGTGCACGAGGTTCAGTTGTGTTTACAAATTTGCAGGCGTTGTTGCAGAGGGTGTGTGTGTGTGTGTGTTTTAACATATAGAATATTTGTGTGATACATTGCTCTTAGGAAATTAGGACCTTTTGTACGTATGCGAGAGAGTTTTCAGTTTAATATTCATCCTGTTAATATGTTTGAATAATAACTTCTATACAACAGTTGCTGACGTGTTAAATGCAACATGCCAGTTGTTGTAGCACTGTTGCTATGGTGCAATATTAATCAGCTGTTGATCTATAACACGTTGCTATGATACAGTTTTTTTTTTATTATCACCAGTTGTTGCCATGTGGCGCTTTTCATCATCTGTTGTTGCTATGCTCCACAGTTGTTCACGATCAGTAGTTGCTATGGTACACCGTTCATCTTCAGGTGTTGCTATGATACCCTGCTCATCATCAGGTGTTGCTATGGTAAACGGTTCATGGTCCAGCAGTAAAGTGTGAGCGCTGTCTTTTTATTATGTGAGGCGGTGCGGAAGCCTGACTCTGGGGCTGAATTCAGATGAGATAACTGCGTGTTTGCATGTATGTATTTGTGTGGCCGGGTGAGTGCGTAGGCAGGGGTGGGGGGCAGTGTGCCCTCAGGCTCTTGGTCCTTAGCGGTTGGCTAACGGGGCGCAGAGCAACCCTCATCCTCACCCTGATCGATGTGGTGTGTACGTAGGTGTGTGTGTGTGTGTGTGTGTGGGTGTGTTGGATCAGAGTGTGTGTGTGTGTGTGTGTGTATGTATGTGTCTCGTTAGCAGGAAGCAGAGGAGAGTCCAGGGACCCCTGCAGTCCCTGCCCAGGGACACACACAGGTCCCAGCACCTGGACCATAGACATGTGCATACACAACCATAGTCTCCCACACAAAGATGCAGATGCACACTCCAGACACACACAACTCACCACCTCTCTCTCTCTCTCTCTCTCTCTCTCTCTTTTACTCTCATTTTCTCAGTCTGTCACTCTCATACACACCTTCTGCCTGACACACACACACACACACACACACCATGCATACAGATTGAGTACACACAGCACTCCCAGTGCACTGCAGCAGCACTAAGCTTAAAGTACAGACATGGCCTGTAACACAAACAGATTCACCGCGGAAGACGAAGCTTCCAGGGGCATTCAAAATGTAGAGAACAGATATTTCTATTATCCAGAGAGACGGAAGCGATGAGAAACTTTAAATCTAAAACATTTTAATTCCTTTTTATTCATCATTCATCTGAATCTCATGTGAATCTGTGTGTTCGAGTGTGTGTGTGTGTGTGTGTGTTCTCTTAATCATTATCTATTTTGGTCAGATATTAGCACCCTCTGGCAAACAGAACAAGAACGAGGCAAGTGGATCGACGTCAGGGGTGGCAAATTCCCAGCTGTGTTTGTGTGTGTGTTTGTGAGTGTGTGTCCTTCTGAGTGTGTGTGTGTGTGTGTGTTAGTTAGCAGACCCACCAGATGGACCGTGAAACTGTTGATGTGGAAAAGGTATGGTGAGTGTAAGAAAGTGTGTGTTTGTGTGTTTAAATGAGACGAGTGATGTTCAAAGGTCCAGGAGTGTGAAAGCGGTCTATCTCATTGTCAAGGACACCATTAATTACAACAGCAGGGGGTCCTCTGTGGGTGAGGGTGGGTGCCGGTGAGATGGTAGTTGCTGATTAATGGAATATATTTGTTGGGAAGATGATTCGATTTTTTTTTTTTTTTACAGATTAGTTTTTCTCTGTGGTTCTATGCTTTTATAATTTTGAAGAAGACATGAGTAAAAAATATTTTTTTATTTAAATGTTGACAGCACCTTCCAGTTTGCCCAGTGACAGAAATACATGTCGATGTCATTCACCCTCATCCCATATTACTCATCGTGTAGTATTAATACTTTATATGTTGCCACGTATTATTTAATTCTATTTTGTCACAAGTCATCAAGGTGAAAAAGTCTGAAATATAAAGATTATCAAATATTGTTGTCGAGGTTCTCCATCTGCCAGGGACCCCTACAAGACCCCCTCGTGTATGTGCCTTGGAATAATTTATCTTCTTCCTAGGTATTATGTGTATTATATACATCTATATATACATATCTTAAATATCTTCACCATTTTAACACAGAGTACCCAGATATCTGGAAACTTTGGAAAGTTATTATTCGGTCATTATTAATAACTTCTAACTTAATTTATTCTCTTAAGAGCCCATTGACAAAGGTTCCTCACAGATAAATTCTTGCTCATTGTGACTGTAGGGAACAATGATAATGTATTAACCACCGAATTCTTAAACAGCTAATGATCGGGCAACGCTATTGATTTCTAAATGTGTGTGGTAAAGCAAGATAAAATGTTTTCGTCTCCGACTCATTGAGTTAACTGACTTCTACACTTAACAAATTCGTAGCTTAATTAATTATAAGTGTTTTAAATATTGGCAGCCTCACTGTTTGCGTTAAGTTCCATTGACATTATCCACTTGGGTTACTGGAAAGATGGCAGGTTGACAATGAGACAGTCGCATCCAATCCAGCCACTAATCAAACTGAAAGATGTTTACTGATCTCGATCACCGGTGGAGGAATTGAATTAAAGTGAGCTGAGACAAGAAGTTTAAGGTTTAAGCTTCATAAAGGAAGGTGAACGCGCTAAAAGGAAAACATTTTGAAACGTTTCCGAGATCAGAGACAGGAGGTGGAATATCTTCTCATTTGAGCAGATTGATTGCAGAAGTGTCGATGAAACTTTTCCTTCTCAATGTTCCGTCATTCAAGCCTCTTTTCATATCGACAAACATTTGTCTAAATATCTTCAGTTCATCGTTTTAACCTCTCTCCTTAAAGCTCTTCCCCCCTTTTTCCCTCCTCCTCTGAGCTCCTCCTCTCCCTCCTTACCCTCCCTCCCCTCTTCTCTGCAGGAGGAACTGGAGGTTGGGGTGGGGTGGGGGGTGGGGTGGGTTATGTGTTGGCAGTCCAACGGCTGAAAGGGTGGACACCTATGGGGACCCTCACAGCAGCACACACACACACACACACACACACTACATACCCAGAGCCAGGGCCCAGGGAGAGTGTGTGCAGAGAGCAGCTGTAAGGCCAGTGGACTGTTACTGTAGTTCTTTGTTCAGCCCTGGCTCAGCTCCACTGCGTCGCTCTCTCTCTCTCTCTCTCTCTCCCTCCCTCTTTCCCTCTCTTTCTCTCTCTCTCCCTCTCAATCATTTATCTCTTGCTTGTTTGTCTGTTGTGCAGCTTCTCTGGGCCTTTAAAAGTTTAAAACAATATTAAAATGCAAATTTGGATCCGTATATTTTGCTCTATGGCGTCGCATGATGAAGAGTCATCTTTCACAGCTGGTTTGTGTCAACATGAGCCAGAACGAGTTAAGGAAAGGTGTGAGTGCCACCTATAGACACGACTGACACGTGGGCTCTGGTAAATGCAGTAAACACCACTGACATCACTGGCTGTCCTTAATAGTCCTGTAAAAATAGTTTGAAAATATTTTTTTTAATTTGTTTAAAAGCTTCAGTTTCTGCCTGAATCATTTTCAACTTTTACCACAAGTCCAAAAAACAAAAAGAGAGAGAGAGAGGAAATTACAGGTGAATTACAAAGCGAGACAGAGAAACGTGCATTTCTGTTTTATACAATCAATGTTTGGTACAAAACCAAGATCAAGCTGCTTTTTGTCTGCTTGTCACCGTTGTGTCTTCCCCACATGCTGTTCTCGTGTGTGTCTATGTGTGTGTGTGTGTGTTGGACTGTCTCTTTGTATGTTGGTGTGTAACGTATCCATCCCTGTGGGTCTGTGCTTGGCCATAGCCAACATACCAGTCGTGTGTGTCTGTGTGTGTGTGGGTGTGTGTGTATTCTCCTCGTGTCAGTGTGTCTTAGCGTGTCATGAAGTGAAGGGATAAAAGGAAAGCATCTTCTGTCGCCACGGCGATCGGGCTAATTACAGCAGTTTAAGTGCTTTACCCATGGTCATCACACACTGTCAGAATACACCACTGAGCACTTGAGCGTGTGTGTGTGTGTGTGTGTTTTAATTTTTAAAAAACCATGAAAGCCTGCTTTTAACCAGCTCAGTCATACTTTAGTGTGATGTGTGCGACTGCACGCTGATGACACATTTACAAACACTCCACTTGTCCGTGGGAGGATTTGAAGCCACTTGATGCTCGTGTTTTAGTATTTTTCTCTGCTCCTTCATTTAAATGTCTATTCCCTGCGTGTCTGTCATTTGTAGATTTGTTTTAAAAGAGCAAACGGGACAATGACCAAGTATCGTGTGTGTGTCTGTCTGTGTTTCCGCGCTGTACACACTCCTTTGTGAGTGGGTAAATTAATTACTCTGGGAGTGTATGTGTGTACCTGTCTACCAAGGGTTTTTGGGTTGTATGGTGCTTTTGGAGCCCTAATGGAGTGTGGAGTGTGTGTTTATGCACTCCCAGGCCGCTGTTTATCGCTTAGCGAGCTGGAACTAATTTACTAATTGAGTTTTGAGTTGGGAAGAAACGACAGCGTAAGAGAGGGAGAAACTAGAGTGAGAGCGGGATGGAGAGATACACCAGAGGCTCCTGGAAAAAGTCTTAATGTTTCGTGAGAGAAATGGCAAAAGGGGAAATAATTTGTTGTGTGCGTTACTTTGTCGGTGTGGCAGAGACGTACACATGGAATCCTTTCAGAGCCACTTGGCATCCTCTGTATGTGTGTGTGCACATGTCTGTTGGGTAGCTGACAGGCAGCTGTGAAAGCCTGCTGGTAGATTATAAAGAAGCCTGGCATCTCCCAGAATGCACTTCAACAGCAGTTCCCTATAAAGGAGGTGGAGGGGCGGGGGGGGGGGGGGGGGGGGGCAGTCAGAGCAGAGACCGAAGAGGGGGAAAAAAACAAAATAAAGAATAACAGGCTTTTCACTGTGCAGTTGAAAACAGAGGTGGTTAAACTTGGTCGTACTTTTGAATACTGTAGTTTTAAACAGGTATCTACAGATGCAGTTAGCAGATATAAGAATCTCCCTCTTATTCTCATGGTGCAACTCGTGATATATATTTCATTAAAGTATAAATAATGCAGATAAGATGTTTTTATGTTTATACTTTTCATAAGATGTTAATTTTTTTCAAGTTCTTTGCATTTCTTTGACACAGGTTTTGGAATCCTTGACATTATTTTCATATGCCTACAGTATATCTGCTCATGCATGTATATCCGAGTCAGAAATGTTTTACTGCCCCAAAAGTCCCTATCACACTAAAGCTGCAAGACAAAGGCGGCAAACCTCTGTAACTACACTTAATCCTAATCTCCCTGTGTAAGAGAGTGATGTGTTGATGGAAAAAGTGGGGAAGGAGGAAAATGAAACAGAAAGGTAGCAGACGGCTCACTGGGTAAATAAACCCAGAGGACGACATGCAGAGAAGAACCGTAGGTAAAGACTCTATGGGAACCAGAAGGGGGAGTTGACGGAGGCGAGAGAAGAAGGAGGAGGAGGAGGAGGGAGTAGTTCAGGGATGTGACAGGGAGGTCTTGGGTGGAGCCATTAGGGGAGTCATGTCAGTACCAGCTGCCTCTCTCTTCATATTTTCCCATTATCCCCCTGGGGTTCTGTGCAGAGATTTCTACAAAGGTTGCTTTAAATCTAGTGAAGAAGGAAAAAAAAAAGGCCTGATTGATTCCTGCTGGAACATTTATTTTCCTTAACGCCACAAAACACAAGTTCTCCAAGAAGAAGCCTTGAAGAATTTAGAGGGAGTAAATGAAATGCGTCTGATTTTTCTTCTTTAGTTGAGAGTTTGAATATTTTCACCACCTCACATCAATTTTGCAGAATGGATAAAAGTGTGTGTGTGTGTGTGTGTGTTTTGTGTCATGTGTACATGTGTGTTGCTGTGGGGCACAGCTTTCTAGTGTTTGTTTTGGAGATCTCTGGATTCTGTACAGAACAAACACTCTCGCACACACGCGGCACTAAAGCTGTCACACGACAAAGACGAGAAGGACGTGATGCATCATAAACAGCATTTTGTTTGATGTTCGAATTGTTGTTGCGTCAAATTCACTTAGTTTTGCACAATAGGTATAAAAGCAAAATGAAGACACACACGAACACCATGAATGTACTTGTTCAAATTATCAGTAGGTGACACAACTGACTTAAAAATCATTAATCCAATGATTCTTGATTATTCGTAGCCTTTTAAATGGATTTCCAATAATTACCTGTATTTGTGATTAGAATATTCAACTCATTCATTTAATCCTGTTAAAAGGGACATTAGGAGAATATTATAGCAGGTGATAGTTATTCTTATTCAAACTAAATGTTGCTGTATGTGCGGACCTTTAAAAAAGATGCTCCACAGTCTCCACATAAAAATCTCCTGAGCATCAGTAACTGGGTGAGCACGGTGCAGGTTTTTTTTTTTTTTTTTTTCTACACCGAATGATTTTTATGATAAATCTTCCTCTTTTTCCCTCTTGATCTGTTTTGCCTTCATCCCCAGTCCTCCCTGCATAACCGGGCCCCCTCCTCTCTCTCAGTGGTCCTCCTGTTCTCCTCATCTCTCCTCCCCCGCCTCCCTCCATCGCTCCATCCCTCCCAGGGAGAGCAAATCCCTCTTTTCCTAGGTAGGAGTGTAGGGAGGAGTGGTACAGCTTAGATCTCGGCCCCCCGCATCGTCCCTTCATCAGGGCCCCCTTCAGTGCTCCCTCTCTCCCTCTCTCCCTCCCTCCCTCCCTAGCTCCATCCCTCTTCCATCTATTCTCTTGTTAAATTATGGTTTTATTCTTCTCTCCTTCCCTCCATCTTTCCACTCACCTCTCATTTTTCCCATTACGTTCACATTTACACTTACATTTCTTTTGCATTGAGCAAATGTTCTTATCCGGCATTTTTCCGAGCGGAATGATCTCTGCCTCACCTGCACCTGATTTACACTGGAAGATATAATATATGTATATTTTTAAATCTGTGAAATTAAAACCTTCAATATCAGTAAGTACAATCAAGACAGAAGTGCAGACCTGTCCTCTCGCCCTTTCTTCTTTCTTTCCTCCCCTTTAATTTCACATCACCTCATCCTTTTTTCTATTTCTTGTCAGATTTCTTTTATATCCAGTCTTTCATGTTTCATCCTCCTTCATTTTCATCCCTGTCCCCCACCTTCCTCCCCTCGGCATGTCATCGCCTCTCTTCCTCTCTGTACTTTCTCCACCCTAGTTATTGTTAAACACAGATTAACTATCACGTCTGCACCTCCAGCCCCTCCACCTTCTCAGCCGTCCTATTTTGCTCTCTCCTCTCCCTCCGCCGACTCAGTGCCGCACCTCTGCCCACATCCTTCCATTTGTGCACTTTTTTGTTTTGAGAGAGCGGGGGGCCGGGCAGTCATTAGGATTTCTTTTCTCTGTTCTTTCACTCATTCTTTTCATTCCTCTCCCCGTACGCGGTCTCGCTGGCCCTTTTTACCTGCCACCGTTAAAAGGGGTGTCGCTTCCCAGTTGAAGGCCTCGTTTGAGGAAAGGGTGTTCAAATGAAAGGCAAAAAGCGAAGATGGAGAAGGGAGGGAGAGAGATCAGGAGAGAAAGCGTGCGGAGGGGGTCCTTGGGGAGTTGTGGTGCACACTGTGTACTCGCACCATTATAAGTTACAACGTGGCTTCCAGCCTTCCCTGCGTATCATCTCTTTGTGCAGCGTTTTGTTTAACTCTGCATTGTGCTGTCAAGTCAGGGACATATTAAAATGCGCTTAAAACAAGCCTTCACTCAACATTTGAATATGTGTCCTCGAGGGAAAAGCAACAATTAAATGGCAATAACAATACGTTATAGTGTAATACTTTTGTTTGTGCGATAATAGAAAATGTTAACTCGGTCTTTTACATTTTCAAAGCTGTTCCTCCTTTGTGTTTTGTGTTAAGTCTAATATCTTTTACCTTTGACATTTATAAATTAACTATAATCATATAAATATGTATAATTGTTTGAATTTCTTGTATTTGTCAAGTCCAAGCGCACAGTTTTCAATAAGACACAAATGAATGGTTCATGCATACAGACACACACACACACACACCATTTTTTAATTCACACTTTACTCTATGTGTCGGAGACAGCTGACTCCAAACACACAGGTGGTGGACGTGTGTGTCAATGATACGCCACTGACTTTATGGAGTGTGGGTGGAACGAGTGGAAGCCGACAGACTGTGTTTCACGTGCATGTGCCAGGCAGCTCGTTCTCTCAACCCTGAAAACCACAGCACGGCCTCATGTGAGAGAATAAAAGTTTATTACAATGAACCGTTTCACCAAACGACGCATCTCATCTGCTGGCGTATTTGATCCCCATCGTTTATTTGATTAAGTTCAACTTTGATATCTGAGTTTTCACACCTGAAAGACTGAACCAAGCTTCATGTCTTTTGGTTTCATATTCATATCTAAAGAATTCTGTGATACGTCCTGTCTGATTCTACAGATACTTGTCATTGATTGGTTTGTAGACGAGCGTGTGTCTGACACGTTTCTCAGGTGGGCGGGTATAGTTTTCTTTCTATGAATGAAGCAGGTATTACTCTTCTTCTATTGTTTAATGCAGGTCTCAATCGAAACATTTACTTTGGTTGTTCCAGATTAAATTGAAAAGTCTGAAAAAGTGCAAACTACAAAAAGCAGGTGTGACAGAAAAAATTGAAATCACTTATTATGTAGACGTCTACACCTCATTGATCTGTGTACATGGTTATATATATATATATATATATATATATATATATATATATATATATATACTTTTATAAATTAGTGTGTCAGAGGCAAAACAAGTGAAGAACAATTCACACACCTCTTTCTTCTTGTCTCCACCATCCTTACACGCATGCATCCCTCTCCCCGAACACTTATCCATCTTTCCTACCACCTCTCCGTGGTTTGATCCCAGTCTCTGAGAGGTGGTGAATGGATTACCCATGTATGGTAACAAGGCAGCTCCCTAAGCTACTCATTCACACACACACACTCCACTGGTGGTGTGTTTCTACGTGTGTGTTATGGTTGTGTTCGCACGCTGTGCCGGTGTGTCCGTGGCTGCTGTGGATTAAACTGACTTTTCTGTCTCCTGCCTCGGAAACACACCCACACAGTCGTACTGTACATACAAAAGGGCACAAGCCCGGTGGAAAATAGATATAAGAAATAACCGAGCTCACATGGGGCTGAACACACACACACACACAAATGAACACACATGAACACGCCGTCAGCAGCAGAGCTCACCTGCAGCTAAAACAAATGGACACTAACATGTGCACAGCCATTTATACACTCGTATGTGGGATGTACACAAACAACATAAATGTGTAGCCTTGCTCATATACAACTCTCACACACACACACACACACACACACACGCACATTCCCCAGTTTATTGCTCTCGAGCTCCTGGTCCACAAGGTGTTTAACTGAAGAGTTAGAGGCAAATGCCAGACAGACAGAGAGAGAGAGAGAGAAAGAGGTGGAAGAATGCACCCCCCACTATGTTATGAATGGACCAACCCACACCACCAGCCCCTAGTGGCCCCTTACTAGCCCCATCACCCCCCCACCCTCTGTCTCTCTCTCTCTCTCTCTCTCTCTGTTTCTCATTTAATCCTTTCTCGTCTCTCGTTCATTTTGTTCTCACCCACTCACTCTTTCTCTACATGTGTCCATCATCTGTCTCCTTTTCCTCTTTTGACTGTTTTTTTTCACCGTGTTGGGACAGCTGTGGACAAAGATCAGGTTACAGGTGGTGCGGACACTTCCTCTGAGTTGGCACACGTGTGTTTAGCGTGTGTGTGTGTGTGCGTGTGTGCATGTTGGCTGTCTGGCTGCCTCCACAGGATACTGAGCTCCTGGGTTCCTTCCCTGCATTTATGCAGTGTGTGTATGATTGTAAGTGTGTTAGCGTTGCAGCAGCTCTGCGGGGCTGGGCCACTGGGACCAGGCCCCTGCTTTGTTGGCTTGGAAACCCTGTCTAGTCAGACAGGACAATAGAGTGAAGTCTAAACAGCCAAAAGCAGGGTTGTTAAACTAGTGCTCAGGAGCCACAGTGAGCCATGTAATGCATTTTCAAATTCAATCAGAGTATGTTTTCATCGGGCTTTCAGTGCTGAGTGATGGTAAATTGGAACAATATTGATTCTTTTCAGTGATAGTAACATTATTAGTTTGTTATGATAACAGCTACAGATATTAAAGTGTTTTAACAATAGCCAGCGGAGCAATAAAGAGGTTTTCTATCATGTTTTCAATGATAACATCATATTTTTTTAAAAATCACTTTGGATGCGTTTCTGACATAAATAGAATTTTGTGGCCTTATGAAATGATCGTTTGAACCTT
Source organism: Paralichthys olivaceus (assembly GCF_024713975.1). Lineage (NCBI taxonomy): Eukaryota > Metazoa > Chordata > Actinopteri > Pleuronectiformes > Paralichthyidae > Paralichthys > Paralichthys olivaceus. The sequence goes on along the minus strand of NC_091099.1, from coordinate 4,039,906 downwards.
GGTGTGCAGCTCGGTTGCAGAATGCACAACAGATGGAAGGGCTACAGTGAAACAGTGCTCTGAGCGATGAGTCCATTTCATTAGAGGCACAAGTATTTTCCAGCCAAGTTCGACAGCGGTGTTCGACAGCCTGTGTCTCGTACAGCGTGCGCGGTGCACGCATGGACACGCATCAAATTGTCTTGATGCAACAGACACAGTCGTTCTTGTATCGTATGTTTATGTGATTCCAAAACCAGTTTGACGGCAGAGTAGCTGCCGCTGAGTTTTCCTGCTGTTGAGTGTCCAAAATCACACAAATTATAAATCAGTGTTTGGTCGATGGCGTTATTTGTTTTCTTAGGGTTCCTGCAAGACGCCGATGAAAGCTTTGTCAGATTTATTGTTGCCTGTCTGTCTGCCAGTGGGTTCATCGGCTAATGACTAATCATTTAGACAAGTGTGTGTTGCGTGTCTGGAAAAAGCAGCGGAAGCGGAGGTGATTAAACAACGTTGCCTCAACCTCTCATCCACTTTGGACAACCCATTCATCTCTCTGTCTCGTCCTTTGTCTCATTCTTTTTTTTTCTTTTCCCCCTCTGTCTCTCATTATATCTCACCACCCTCTTCCTCCTCTCATCCAAACACTCGATACCTCCCTCATCCCTCTATCTCCCTCTGACCAGCTGCACAACATTAGGAGATGAATGAATTAATAAACCACACACACAGCAGTGCTGACAGATAGACTGAGTGGGTGAGTGTTTTGCTGTCATTAAATGGGAAACACCAGCTCTCCATCATCATGAGGTGTGTGTGAGTTATGGAGAGATATCCATAGCTGGTGGATGAGTGTGTGCGTGTGCCACCCACGTCTATTGAACTGTGGCGTCCAAACGTCTCCTCGACGTTACTTTGTAGATGAGCGTGTGTGATAGTGAATGACGTGGCCACCTACCACTGATCAATTTGTGTTTTAACTGCAGACAGAAAAACTGACAAAGATACACACACATGCACTCGTCTTTTATGTGTGTGGCCATGTGTACATGCATGCAGACGTGTGTGTGTGCGCCTATCTGCACAGAAGGCATGTGGGCCCATGGGGCGGAGTAAGTGTTTGATATTTGACAGCTGATTAAGGCAAGGAGTGAGGAGCAGGGAACTCTGACAGGAAGTCTCAATGGGCTTCATGGGCGGTATGACCAAGAGAGGGGGTGGGGCTTGCAGGGGGAGAGGTGGGGGAGGGCAATGGATGGAAGGGAGAGGGGTGACACAGTCAAGGGACTTGCGAGGAGAAGATGCTGCGGTGGTGGGCGGATGTCGGCGGGGGGTAGATTGAGATGGAGGAGAAGGAGGAGGAGGAAGTAGAGTCGAGGCAAAATGACTAGAGGAGCCTTTTCCTGCAGTCGCTCGGAGGGAAGGAGAGAGTGAGCAAGACGCAGCAGTGAGAACATAGCTGGGAAGAGGTGTGATGGCATGGGAGAAGAGAGGGACGGTGAAGCAGCAGAAGAGGAGGAAGAGGAGAGGAGAAGGTGGAAGAGGAGAGAGGAAGGTGGCCCGGCGCCCTGCTGCTTATCCTTGAACACTCTAAGAAGGCCTCTCTCTCCATCTCATCCCTCTTTCTCCTACACACACACACACACACACACACACACACACACTGGCACATGAGGGTGCTGTTGCAATTAAACCAGCGCAGCATGGAGCCCAGATTGAGAGAGAGACGGGGAGAGGGAGAGAGGACTCCACGCTGCATGAACACTACCCCTGGAAGACAGAGAGGAGAGAGGAGAGGGAGGGAAGAGAGGGAGGAGTATAGTTACAGAGAGGACAGAAGTAAATGGTGTGATAATGGGGTTAATGATGGAGAAATATAAGAATAGGAGCAGTAATTACACTTGTGGCAAAAATATTTATAGTTTATGCAGCAGCTGATGTTCTGAGATAAGTTGTCGTATACTTGTTTGAATCTGAAACAGATGAAGCTCCGATCATTTCAGATTGAATTCATGAACACACACTGAGTGCTTCCTTACATGCAATGCACCGTGTATGTGTGTGTGTTATGTTCATGCATGCTCGTGTTGGCTTCTATGTGTGTTGGAATGTGTGTGTGTGAGTCGGAGCTGCCTTCACAGACAGATCTCTTTTACACCAGACTGTGAGGAGTGTCTCAATCAGACACTGAGCTAGTGTTTATAATAAATCAGAAATCTATTTTCCTTTAGTGTCTCCAGTACAGAGAGCAAAGCCGATAATGTCGGAGCTTGATATTATACAGACTTTAATAATTTAGGTTTTGTTTTCCAGACTTCACTGGCTGTGTCGCCCTTAAATCCTCCTTTGCTCCTGTCGTCATTACATCTAATGACCAGACGTCCTGTAACAATGAAACATAGTGAAGTCGTTGGAAAGGAAACACAGAAATAAGTCTTTTTAAAACATGCAGTTCATTGCAGTGAACTTTATTGCTAAAACGTCAATTACACCGGATATACACCCACACTGTAAAATTACCAGTAATGTAGAGCTGAGTTTTGATTATTGTTTTGTTTTTCCTCCATTACATTTTATGATTATCACACTCTTTATGTTCCTGCAGTACTCAGGAAATACCTCATGAGCTCCACTTCAATCAAGAGCGAAGCCGAGAACTGTTGCATTGTGTGTAATCTTTTGCCCTGTTACTGTGACGCAGCGCCATCGTCTCTCCTGCTGTGATTGGTTCTTTAATTAGCTCCTAACAAGAGCCTTCAGGAAGCCAGCATGCTGATTGGACGTCTTATTATTGCTAATTAGCTCAATTAAGTCATTAGGAGGGTCCTCAGCCTCGTTTCCTGGGGCCACACAGGTAGTGCTCCCTCCAATCGCACCCGTGTGCGAGTCAAGAAAGACGGAGGAAGAGGGAGAGCGGAGTGAAAAGTTATTTAGATCATCATTTCCACAGCAGTGTGTATAATGACACTGATGTTTTCATCCATCTTACTTTCTAATTTCCAAGCAAACACCCCACAGACACTTGCAAACATCAAACATAAGCTTGTATCAAAGCTCTTTGTTACCTCGATTCAGTAAAACTGTCTGAATATGGTTTATTGGTCACATACATCATTTGTTTATGCTTTTGTGTGTATGTGTCTGTGGTGTCCAGGTGTGAAATGGCCTATGGTGGTTAGAAGTACACATCTGGAGCAGAGAGAGCACTCCAGACCCAGATGTGCTCTTGTGAGACGCACACATGCTGCAGTCGAATCATTGGCTTTCGTTCTGTTTTTTGATTTGAGGGGTGCGGTGTTTTTTTTTTTGTGTGTGAGTGTCTGTGTGTCCAGACATCAGCTGTGTCTGTCAGGTGTATTTGTACAGAGGTTGACAGATGTTATTTTGATGAGTGCTGAGAGCGACACAGGACAAAGAGAACAGACAAGAAGTAGATTATCGCACAAACACACAGACACACACACACAGAGAAACACTCACACACTGTTTGCCATGAAGTCAGCCATGAGACGATGTTTGGTCAAGCATGGTTGGGTGGAGAGGCAATTAGTAAAAGCTACGTATGTGCGGCAGGAATAGACGCTGAGTCTCCAGCTCCAGCTGTTGTGTGCGTACAAATTGGTCAATTACTTTCACATGCTTAAGTGTGTCTGTGTGCGTGTGATCCGGTTAATGCAAACAAGTGTTAATTAATGTATGACTCACATTAACCCTCAACAGCTACGCGTGGTTGAAACAAAGAAATGTGAGTGTTGCATCGTCAACACCCCTCCCCCCCTTCCTCCCTCCTTCTGAGCAGTAGGCACACAGATGTTGGCCTTTGCAGCCACAGCAGCACGATAACGTGACCTGATTGTTTTCTGCCGCTCTGATAATGTTTGTGTAGTGATGACTTTAACCCCAACGCTGCCCCCGATGAAAGTGCGCTGCAGAAAAGACTTTTTGATTCAGGGGAAGTTGGTTCAAACTGTGAAAGAGAGCAGTTGGTCTGAGTCACAGCGGCCGCATCCTTCAAAGCGTTGGAGAGGTCATGGTGAGTTTATCTCCGAGTGAAACTTGGAGGAGCGAAGAGATTCTAAAAAATCATCAGCGTAGCTTGAAGAGCTGCTGGCACAAGTATCCGGTTTGAGTTTAGCAACGGTATCAATTAGAGAGTGTGGATTATTTTATTCAGGCCGATCAAATCAGAGGGATATGGTGAAGCAGCTCAGAGAACACGCTCATGCTTCTTATAGCAAAAAGTGTCCTTTTCCACTACTGCTCAGGTTTTCTATAAAAATCTGTTTGAGTTCACGAGCGTCACCTCAAAAGCATGAAGCAGATTTTATCTGTGTTTTCTGTTTGAGAGAAGAGCGACAGAGTCAAGCATCCAGAAATTACACTTCAGGAGTCAAGGATATCATGTAAAGCTGTGACTGGAGTTCTTTGCATTTTGGGAAAATACAAGGTCCATAAATTCTATTGCATTTAATGCTGCTCAGGTTTCATTTTTGTGTCCAAGCCAAAGATAAAACGAGCCGAGCCCCAACCAGAACCCGACGGCTGAACCTGTCCAAGGAAAAAAAAAATCAAACTAAGCCCAAGTTAAACCAGACAAGCATTCTGTTTCTCATCCAGAACCAATAATGATAATAACCAGACCCCAACCCAAACCAGAATATCGTTTCCAAATTTGTGTCCGAACCCACCTGCCACCCTCTAATTTACACGCAGGTTTAAATCACACACTCAAATTACCATTTACCATCGACAAGAGCAATCAAAGTCATTCAGAAAAGTCCAAAAGAAAGTTTGGATTGTACCCGGCTTGTCTTGTGTACGAGAAAAGAAAAAGCTAAAGTCAGGGAAAGAAGATTAAGAGTCAGAGAGGAGGCAGGAAACAGCGAAATTAGACCATAACGATAAATATATCTAAAACATGGACGGTGCAGAATCAAGTCTGTTCAAGCTGATTTGTACAAGATGTCTTGATGTTGAAAGGAAGTCAGATTTTGCAAAATGCTGCGTTATAGCATTTGTGTGGTGTATTATTGATTGTGACTGGGATTATAAAGAGGCTCTCTGGATTGTCCCAAGAATCATTTTGGCTGCAGGAGGAGCTGCTGATGCCAAGAGGAGGTGAAGAGGTCAGCAGGGGTAAAGAAAAGAAAAGTGATCAGAGCTGATCTGAGAAAAAATAAATGGCTTCCAGTGTTTGATTCTTCACATTTGTTTTCTCAATAAGAGTAAAGAACAACAGCACGGATCTCAGTAGGATCTGTTTTGTGGCTCTGCGGAGGATTCAGAGAGCAGTGCCGCAGCAAGAGAGACAGAAAGGTGAAGAGTGGAGAAGGAGAAACGAGGAGTGCGCCACAGAGACAATGAAACAATGCCCTCTAACCACTGCGCTGACATCTCCTGGTTGGAAGTGTGTGTCTGTGTAAGCTTGTGCGTTTGCGAGCATGTATTAATATTGATTTAGCGTTCTGGCAGGGGGTCTTTGAACCTCACTTTCCCTGCTCCAGCCCCTTGAGACGTATCTCAGATCCACACGCACGCACGCATGCACGCAGTGAAGAAGTGGTGTCAGATGTAATTAATGACATAACCTGAAGCCTTGACAGAGAGGCAGAAAGGCGCGTATATAAAGTGTGTGGCTGTCGGAGGGTTTTGAGGATATACACACAGCGGCGTGTTCTTGCATGTCTGGGTGTTTGCGAGACGGAGTCGATGAGCGAGAGAAGAGGGCTAAACTGCGATTCCCAGTAGTGGCTTTGCTCTGCATGTGAACTCTCTTAAGTAGACTGGAGGACGGTTCTAACTCAGCACTTGTCTATGCGTGTGCTTGCGTTTCAGCGTGCACGTCAAACTGAATGTTTAATCCGAACGCTGCTGTCATGTAGCCTCCATCAGCTTTTTTTTTTTAATGCTTATTAGCTGCAGAAGAGAGAGAGAGACGGATTTTACGAGTTTCCAGACAACAGCAGCTCAGTCACTGATTATAATAATACTTTATACTGTCGTCTTTCAACTGGACTTTATTGTTTGAATCCTAGATTTTTTCGTGTATATAGATGAACGACGTGTCTTCCACTGTCCAGAAAGGAAGTCCAAATATCTCGCAACGTCATTTTTTTGGCATCAAAAACATGGTGGAAAAATTAACTACGTAAACTGAAAAAATCTTTGAGAAAGATTTATTTTAACATGTATTTTGACTTTTTATTTTGGTCCCAGTCACGTCTGTTAACACGGAGGAGGGCGGGGTTTATGACCTGTAAAAGTCAGCCCCTTGCAAGCCAGCAGGGGGCGATCAAGATGATTTGGCTTCACTTTTGGGGCTCTGTTATCTTGTCCATCTTTAATTTATGGTTTGAGGGATTGAAAATGATATTGTCAGTTTTCAGTTTTCTCGAGTAACAACAGGATAAAGATTAAAAATAAAACTTATATAAAGATTTGTCCTGAACAGACGTTAGAAACCTGTGTAGTCTGAGACATAAGAACAATGTGTGAAAGGTGTTTGTCTTTCTTCAACCATCTCTCTGTCTTCCTTCATTCACCTTGACACTAAACCTGATGTTAAATTTGTTTAGTTCCTGATTATACGTCACTGAATGTGACAGATTATCGAGCCTTAGATATTTTTTTCTTTCAGTGTTCTCCTTTGTCTTATTTTCCAGTTGCTTTGTTGGTCTGCTTCTCTTTCCATCTTTGGGGAGTGTCTTTATAAGTTTACACACACACACACGCACACACACAAATCTCTTGACGGATGTATATTTGATTCCTGCCTCAGAATAATTAATAACTTTGTGTTATTTATTTATTTGTTTGTATTTGAGGCTGACAGAAGTGTGTGTCTGTGCGTGTGGGGTTTTTTTGTGTGTGAAAGAGTGAAGAAGCTATTATTTTATTATTGAAATGCAGACAAGCACTTCTAAATTATATTTGTCACCGATGATCTACTCTTGATATTTAATATTGTACGTGTTATATATATACAGGAAGTATTTACACCCCTTCACCTTTTCATCCCTAAAAATACTTCGATCTACATTTATTTTAATTAATCTACTTTAAATTGAATTTCAATGTGTTTTTATCATATATGTTGTCATTTACCTTTTTGTTGCCTTGTCCACTGAGTGAAAACTGAACATCTCTTTTGTCAACTCACAGTTCAGCTGGATTTTACTCACAAGTCAAGAAATCAATAATTATAGCAACAGAGAGAACAGAAAGAATGAACGGGCTCTGAATCTCCGTGGTGTCTCTGCTCTCTGCCTCTTTTCTAATGGTCTTCTTCTCCCAGTGAGGCTGTTGAAGGTGAAAACAGTGAAAGACGTTCTCTTGGATTTTTAACCTGACAGGTGTCATTTTTATCCACATAAACTTAATCGAAGCCAGTTGATCTTGAAATATATTAATGCTTTGTCTCAAACGTCAGCAATTGAAGTAGTCTCAAAACAGTTATTTCAAAACTTTAGTTCTGTTTCCTTGTTTTCTTTTGTTAGTGCCTGTTATGTGTCAAACTTACTACTTACTGTCAGTCACCTCAAGTGAAAGTCCCTGATAGGAAAATAAGCCGTTATTACACAGCACCTTGTGCATTTAATCATCCAAGCCCTCGGAGACAAAGGTAATCAAAAGCTTGTTTCTTTGTAAGAGTGACCATGCTGCTCCTGGGGAGTCGGGGGTGATTGTACTCCTTGTAATCTCGATCATTACCTGTTCCACCCAGCAGGAGACGTCTTTTCACCCAAACGTTACCTTGATTAGCTGTTCTTAGGACAGCCCAGGTGCACACGTGTACACCTGCACAAACTCATGCACATGTAGACCCTGGGGTTTAAGATATGTTTTATAAGTGAGATAAGTGATTCTGTCGCTATAGCTTTAACAGAGTCAATCAACTTCAGTATTGTGTTTCCTGACGAACAATAAAGTAAAAGTAAGGTCGGTTTAAATTACTGTTTGTCCATTTTGCCAATAAAGCTGATTTCAGACAGAAAACACAAATATCTCAGGATGAGAAGAAAGAGCCATACATTAATAAGTGATTGACGAAGATGTCAACATGGAAAGACAACGAGATTCGAAGACCTTTGTTGATAAGGGCCTACACCAGCGTCGCTGTGCTTTAAACAAAAAAACAGTGTTTTCTGCAACAGGATTTATACGTCATGTCCTGCCTCCTGCTGCCACCCCCTAAATACCCATAATCCACATCTCACAACAACTAAAGTAAGAAAGAGAGGAAAAGAGAAACACACAACCTATATATTTCTCTTTCTTCAACAGTTTAAAACATTCCCGCTCTGTCCCTGCTCATGTTGTTGACGTCCCCCACAGTTGGTCTTTCTCCGTCCACTTACAGTTTGTCTTCTCTGACATTAAGACTGAATTTTCCCTACGATATTCACGGTCTTCTACCGTCGGTAAATGCATGTTTGCTTGCTCAGTTTTCTCGTAGCAGTCGTGTTTGCAGCCAACAGGCATCCTCCGTCTCTGCAGCTCACCCACCCACACACACACTCACACATACGCAGTGTGTGGCTGAGGGAGGTCTCTAGCCATGGTTGCAGGTATCTGGCAGGCTTTTCCACACATGACCTAGTAGTGATTTACTGTCTTCATTAGCATGCTACAACACCGTGTGTGTGTGTGTGTGTGGGCGATGCGTTTGTGCTTTAGGGAGGTTCGGAGTTGGCTAGCCGTGTGTCTTTTGTGTTGAAGTTGAGTGTGTGTTTTTGGAATCAATAACAAAAGATTCTGCTTCGGCGTCTCCTCGTATTTCTTTTTCTGCTCCGTACCCTGCTACTCTGGACTCTACCAGTTTGTTTGTTGTATTGTTTCTATGACCACAGCGTGGTTCAGTTTGGCACAGCCTGGCATGGCACTGCAGTGTGTGTGTGTGTTTGTGTGAATGTGTGTGAGAGAGAGAGAGACAGGCAGGGTGGCTCTGTGGGGGATGTAGCTGGCCAGGGCAGGGGGCGAGGACGGACAGGCTGGACCAAGGTCACTCCTACTGTGTGTGTGTGTGTGTGTGTGTGTTCAACTATCCATGTCCACTTGGCCACCCGAGCACAGCTGAGGATGTGGCTGTTTCTTCTCTTCCTCTTTATCTGTTTTTGTGTCCGTCACTTGAACATCTTATCTGAAGCAACACAAGGACAAATCGTTGTGTCTGAATTTGTGACATACAACTCAAAAAACAAGTATTTGACCCACAGAACATTTACCAAGAAAAAAAAGACCAAACATTTACTGTCAGCTTCTTAAATGTGGCGTGTTAATACTTTTTCTCTTTTTGATAAAATTTGAATATATTGACCGTTGAAAACAACCTTGGGTTTTGGGAAATCTGCATTTTTTTACCCCTTCTTCTGTGATATCTACTAAAATAAATGTTAAGACCTATCTCTACTTCGTGTTATCAATCTAACTCTCTCACCATACATGTCCCTGTCTCCCGCTCTGTCTCTTTATAGCTCTGTCTGTCTCTCTGGGTCCAGATGGGCAGTTTGCAGGTTAACTGGAACAGCTGGAGCTGCATTATTAGCATCCTGCTGTGAGCTCTTATTGGCTCTGCTCCTTTTCTCTTTTCCTGCTCTTGACTTCCCTCTTCCTCCTCTGTCACTTTCAAGGGTTGTGCTTCAAAGTAACATTTAACTGTTAAAAAAGCCACCATGTAGGTATTAGTCAACTTCTGTCAGTCCGTGGAAGCGTGGTTGTTTTATATGTTTTATTTATATCTTCCTCACTTTAAAGCAGCAGATACATGACGGCATGTCAAGAACAGTAAACGCCACCAGGGAGGTTATGTTGTTGCCCCGGTCTGTTGGTTTGTTTGTTTGTCAGCAGGTCCACAAAACAGATTTTCATGAAACTTGGAAGACGGATGCGAAACGGTCCAAGAAATAATCCCCAGATAGGGCTTTTAAAAAAAGATTCATTCATGGATCTTGATGGAAACCTCTGATTTAAATGCGGTTTCATAAGGAGGCTGTTGGACCGTGGTGGTCGTCTGCGCTCTCCTCAGTGTCCTTCTACTTTCCGCATGTGTCCACCCTCAACCTGGGAGGTGCAGTCTTTGGTCATCTAATAATTTCACATGACTTAAGTGTGTGTGTCTGCAGGGGGGAGTGCTTTTCGGGTGGAGTTTGGTGAACAGACAATTAAGAGTGTCTCTCAGGCCTTTCTCCCCAGTTTTTTTGTGCAAGTGTGTGTGTGTGTGTGTGTGTATGTGTGTGTGTCTATGTTAATGTTGTTGTTGTGGAATGGAGATTTGCTTTTTAGTGGTATTTGGATGCAGAGATGCAGCAGGGATAAGCCTGCTAGCTCCCTCTGACTCCCCCCGGGAGCACAGATTAAAGAAACACACAGACACACATTGGCAGAGATAGACATACTTCACACACACACACACACACACACACACCAGTAAACAGCAGGATAGGATTAGATAGAGAAAGGTAAACACACACACACACACACACACACACAGATATCTGGTAGATTTAGCTCAAAAAAAGGAAACATTATTGAATTGTTAATCAACACAACACACCTTTGCTCTTTCTTTTTACCTTTCTCTGTCAGTGTCTTTTGTCTCCCCACATGTCACACACACACACAAACACACACACACACAAACACACACACACACAAACACACAACTCTCACAACATGTTTCCAAAACAGAAGGATATAGTCATTCAGAGAAAGGAAGAGACAGTTAGGGGTGACCCTCTCTCCATCACCTTGACAACCAGATCAGAGCCTTGATTACTGTTGCCGTGGTGATTAGCCCTGGATACAGATGTGCTTGCTAACCTGGATGTGGGGGGGGGGGGGGTATGCATGAATGTGGGTGGGCTCTCATGTTTGATCCACGTTTCACTCAAACATGTCCTCCTTCACTCTTCTCTTACCCGAGTGCGGCTGCAACTTTTTATCCGAGGCACTATGTTTTCAGGTTGTCTGCCCGTCCATCCATCTGTCCATTACGTACGTGTGTATCCATCCCTCCATCCATCGCACATTTATAACTGTAGTATCTCAGAATCACCTGCAGGGAATCCCTTAACATTGTGTATGTGTATTTTACCAACAATACTAAATTGACTATGACTAAATTTTAAAAAAACCTGTGCAGTAGAATTAAACATACCTGTAATTAATGATAACATGCCCTCAACCACCATTAACTCTTTTTATAAGTCCTTGTGGATGACTTCTATAGCTCTAACAAGCATCAACACGCAAACATATCAACTCTCGATGTGCATCCAGGGGGCTGTAGTTGTGTTTTACATATGTAAACAGATGGGAGAATGGAGAGAGCATGGGAAAAAACCGAGGGAGGAAAGGAAGAGGTCAAAAGAGACAGTGAAGAATAAGGGGAGAGAGATCGGAAGAACGTGTGACTAGAGAAAGAGAAGTACTTCAGTTTTAAAGGTTGTATTTGGGACAGACAAACTTGTACGTTAATGTGTGTGTGTGTGTGTGTGTGTGTGTGTGTGTGTGTGTGTGTGTGTGTGTGTGTGTGTGTGTGTGTTGATGTTTTTTCTCACAGAGTGATTAGGCTTATTCCCTCCTGGCCACTTTCAAGCTTTCAATTAAGATTCTAAACACAAATATACTCTGCATTCATTACTCTCATCCCTGCTAACGAGGTAAAAAGAGGTGTTTGTATATGAGTGTGTGTGTGTGTGTGTGTGTGTGTGTGTGTGTGTGTTATTAGGTTTACGTGTGTGTTGATCAGTGGATACTATTATTCCCCCACTTTGCTGTAAAAGTCCTGTGTGGTGATTCCGCGGCCGGAGCGTCGATGTGTGCACGTCGTCTGTTTGAATATTAAAGGCTCATTATGATAATACAAGACTTACATGTCAGCTGCTCATTGTCGCAGTCAAGTGCTCTCCTGATGACACTAAACATCCTGTGTCGGAGCGTGTACGTCTATTTTTAGTGTTTGACACTGACAGTGTGTGTGTGTGTGTGTGTGTCTGTGTAGTTAATGTGATATTTCAATATACACCTGCTTCCTGCTGTTGGAGGGATCTGTAAAGACTTAATAAACCCGTCTTAACAACTAATCGACCTGACCCACTGAACTGGGTTGTAAATTTTACTTTTATTATGTTCGGTCGGTCCGTCCCCTTTCGTGTGAGCTTGATGATGTTGATGAGAGCGCCTCGAGGGAATTTCTTTAAAAACTCTTCGAACGTGTTTTTGGACTCATGGATAAACTGATGAGAAATTGTGTGGTCAAAGGTCAAAGGTCAAGGTCACTGCGTCCGTTCAAAACACACTTTTCATCATGTAAAATTGTTACGATGAATGAGGGTCACTTTGTGTGTATTCTTACAGAAACAAATGAACACAACTATTAAAGTTGTTCTGATTTAAAGGTTAAAGTTATAATGTTATCGTAATTAAATCCTTTAAATAACTTTAACCAGAGAGGGAGAGGTAACGGTTTGTGTGTACGTGTGTGTGTGTGTATGAACCAGCTTGGATTTTCCCTATCAGATTACATAACAGTAGGAAGCTGGAGCGCTCGGTCTTGTCGAAGCCAAGAGCCTTCTCACTGTCATGCACGCACATAAACACACATACACACACTCACATGCACAAATATGCTCATTTTGTGCTTCCTTTCATTATACACACAAACACAAACTGGTCATCGCCATATGCTGTGTTCGTCTGCCAACCGAGTGTTTGTCTGTCTGTGTGTGTTTGTGTGTATGAGTCTCCGCGAGCTGTGGTTTTTACAGGTTGATCTCAGGTGTGCAAGCGTTTTCGTTACTTGTGTATGTTTGATATGTTAAAGTGGATTTTCTCTGTCACTAAACATAATGAAAAACATAACAGATGAAGATTAAGGAGGAATTCTTTTGGACCTTTACTCCTTCAGCTGCTGCAGTAATGACACAACTTTCTATAACATATAAAGTTTCAATCATTTCATAACTGCAGCCATAGATCAGTATGTTTAATCTGACCTGTCAACCTCCTCATCATGGGAAGAACGTGGGTCGGACATTGTTCAGCTTTGATAAATACACAAGTGATGTGCACACTTATGAACACAACACAGAGAAAAGACAGAGAAATAAAAAAGTGAATCATGAAAACCAGGTTCCACTTAAGGTGCAGACGGACCTAAAGTTGCAGACATGACCAGAGGTTAACCCCTGAATGCACGAGCGGGTCAACCTCGGGTTGTCTCAGTAAAAACAATCACCAGGGTGTAACTCTGCCTCATCTTCATTCAGCAAAATGTAAAAATCCACACGGTTTCGACGAGGAGTAAACAAATGATGAAAATATTAACAATTACCTCACAGAGAGAGTGATAGAAACAGACATGGAAAATGGAAGACGAGAGAGAAGGGAGGGAGAATGTGTGTGGGTGTTGCGTACTCACGGGACTTCGGCACTGCAGCATTCTTTCTCTGTGTGTGTGTGTGTGTGTGTGTGTGTGTGTGTGTGTGTGTGTGTGTGTGTGTGTGTGTGTGTGTGTGTGTGTGTGTGAGAGAATGAGTGAGGGAGAGAGAGAGAAAGAGAGGGGGAGAGGGTGAGTAAAGGTGGGGGGTACTCTTGGGACCCCTCCAGCACTGCAGCAGGTTGTGTGTGTGTGTGTCAGTGTGTGTGTGTGTCGGTGTGTGTGTGTGTGTGTGTTATTCTCCAGCCCCCACACAACCAGTGGGTCAAGCGCACCCCCCCCCCACACACATCAGCCCCCCTGCCCCCGGTTGCCATGGAAACACACCTTGAGCGAGCCCCCCAGAGAGGTGCACACTCCTCCTCCTTCCGTCCACAGCGCTCCTCTCTGCTGCACTCCTTCTTTCTGTCTGTCTTTCTTTCTTTCTGTCTCCCGATGCCTCTGTTGCTCTCCCTCCATCAATCCCATCAGCCCTCACTCCATTCCTCCCTCTATAGTCCTCCTTCCTCTCCATCCCTCTCTCTTTCCAACCTTTTCTGTCTCGCCGCCTCTCCCCTCGCCTGTCCCCGCCATCAATCGCCTGGCTTGGTTTACGGCCTCCGTGCCGCAAGGGACCAAACACATACACACACTTTTCACTGCTCTTTCACACACACACACACACACAGCCTCAAATAGTGTGAGGATGGAGGGGTTTGGGGCAGGGAAGGGTCATAATGGGGAGTAAGGGGGGGAGGCAATACCTGAGGGGACCCCCCCCCCCCCCAGCAACAGCTCGCACAGAGACAGAGAGAGAAAGGGAGTTTGGGCGGGCGAGAGCACCCTAAGGAGTTTCCAAGCTCAGACTGAGAAAGGGTTAAAAGGTGTGTGTATGTCGTGCACACTGTATGTGTGTGTGTGGTGTGTAACAGAGGAAGGAAGCACAAATCAGGGAGCTCATCTATGTTCTGCTGCATGTTACAGGAGTCCGTGATGAGGCCGGCGTGTGTGTGTGTGTGTGTGTGTGTCTGTTTGTGTGTGTACATTGGTGTGATGGGGATGATGCCACCTGGTCCCTCTCCTCTGGTCAATTAGCAGAGAGAGGACGGTAATGGGAGAATGAGACTGAGAGAGAGCATGAGCTGTGTGTGTGTGTGTGTGTGTGTGTCTGTGAGAGAGAGAGAGTGGAATTGTAATGTCTGAATACAGTTTGCTCTTTTCTCTTTGTGTGTGTCCCTTTCTTTTCTGTCCATCCCCACACATTATTTTAAATTCTGTCCACATGTACTTTCGGTTCGTACTTTTTCCTCCAATATTTTCTATCAATTTTTTTGTGTTTCTCTTTGTTGAAACTGCCTCAGTACAGCTGCTACTTCAGGCTGGGCGATACAACAATATCAATAATTAGAGCAATTTGCTTTTACTCAATAAACGTATTGCATTGTGCGAGCACAGTGAGGAGGTGTAACAAATAATTGTCCGACTTCAGATTTCTAAAAGTGTTTGCCCTTCGCCGCTCATAAAGGAAAAGTTTAAAACCACTACGTTCTTTAAAGTCACATTCATTGTTATCAATTTGGACTGAAATGAGCATTTTTATATTATTTTTCCGTATTGCTATGAATCCAGATCATTCTGAGTGTCTTTGACACATCAAACTTCACGAGGAAATATTTGTATGATATTATCGCTTTTATACTTCTGCTACTACCGAGGGAAAAGAAAGACGGTGGACATGTCTCTTGGCAAAATTAGTGACGAGGATAAAAGGTTTAAAAAAAAAAAAAAAACTACCTCTGACACTTTTTAATGTGCAGAAAAAAAAGTTCTTATTCTGTTGTGCGATAACAAACTCTGAGTCCTAACCTTCACCCTGCCTCTCTCTCTCTCCTGCTCACTGTCTCCTCTCATCCCTTTCTCCCCTGTGTTCTCTGTCCCAGCACAGGCCTCCCAGGGTTGTGTGTGTGTGTGTGTGTGTCTGTGTGGATATGTGTGTGACCCATAGTGAGATGACAGAGTCGTACAGAATCCTGCCGTTACGCTTTGCCTCACAGAGTGCATTTGATCCACCAGTGCAACACACACACTCGCTCACACACGGACTGGGTCTCAGAGGGGGACAGCACACAGACACTGCGGTCCCCACACACACTGATCAAAACAATGTATTTGTCAGAAAAGAGAACTCTTTCATGGGACACAGACACACACACACACACACACACACACACAGGCGTTGGAGGCCTCTCTCCATGCCCTTGTTCCGG
This sequence comes from Paralichthys olivaceus, assembly GCF_024713975.1. Classification (NCBI taxonomy): domain Eukaryota; kingdom Metazoa; phylum Chordata; class Actinopteri; order Pleuronectiformes; family Paralichthyidae; genus Paralichthys; species Paralichthys olivaceus. The sequence goes on along the minus strand of NC_091099.1, from coordinate 4,024,243 downwards.
ACAGCCCAATTATCTCCCTGCACCTCACTGTTTTCCCTTCAGTTCTCCCTCGTTCTGTCTTTCTCTCTCTCTCTCTCTCACTCTGGTTGTGTTGTTTTCACATCAGTTGCCTTTTCTTTTTTTCTTTTTTTTTACTTTTCAATTTCGCTATAATTGATTGACATTTAATTAGCTGCTGAAGTTTCTTTCGTATGACTGATGGCTTTACGATGTCACCTGTGGAGACGCACACTCGCACACATTCTCCCAACAACAATCATAGGAGGGGACACTCAAAAAGGCAAATTCTGAGGTGTGACGTCGGAGGATTTGTGGGCATCTTTGTTTTTCGGATTATAAATCTTTACTTTTTTCAGTTTCAGACTGTTGGTTGGGCATCTGAGGGCTTTAGGATGAATTATTAATCATATAATATAAAAACAAATGTCAGGATAATCAGGAAATGAAATAAACTTCTTTTGGGAAATGTCAGTAAAGTAATTGCATTAGTAATTGAAGTTACAGGTGTCGGTGTCAGTTGTCTTATGTGAAGTATGAGGAGTTGCAGATGTTATCAGTTAGCTTAATTTCACTCGGTGAGTTCGTAATTGAATTGAATACCTGCAGTGACTTTGTTGTTTCGGCGTGTGTGAGGATGTCACCGTCGTAAAATCTCACTGGCTAATGGGCACGTCCTCTTATCTTGGACGCGTGGGAGAGGGTGACGCGACTTCTGAGGAAAGCATCGCCCCTACGGAGGGCGAGATCTTTAAGGTGCCTTCTACAGAGGCCCCCCCCCCCCCCCAACACACAAACAAACACACACACTGAGATTCACTCTTTTTATCCCTCTGTCCATATGTATCTCTGTCGTTTGCGTCTTCAGTCGAAACAATACATGTGTCTCTCACAGCGTTAATTGAAAGTGCTCCTTTACTAATTACTTTAAAGAATATTAAAGTAATAATGAAAATATGAAATATGACTTCTTTTTTTTTTTTAAACTGATGGTGCTGGTGGTGCTCCTCCCTTTCTCCCTCCCTCCCTCCCTCCCTCTCTCTCTCTCTCTGTCTCTCTGTGTGTCTCACTCCATGTGACTCTCTCCTGCTGTTTCAATCTCCGAGTAAATGATAATGAAGCTCTATCTGTCTCAGTGTGTCTCGGACACACTGGCGCCCCACACAACCTAGCAGCCTTTGAGGCTTGTATTTGTCTGTGTATGTGTGTGTGTGTGTGTGTGGGGGGGTGTTTGGGGACCCTGACCATGGAGCACGCCATCCCAGCCATACAATCGCATGTGGCACCCACACACACACACACACATACGCTCACACACTATTGAGATGGGATTAGGGCACCCTTGTGTCGGCCTTTGAGGCGAGGAGAGATAGGAATCTTTGTGTGCGTGTGGGTATTAGTCAGTATGGGTGTCATGGATGTATGATTGAAGATGTTATTAACCTCCCTATCCCCTGTAGCTCTGCAGGCTGTGTGTGTGTGTGTGTGTGCATGCAAGTGTGTGTTTATACAAGTGTGGCTATACATTGTAAGGACCAGCTTGAGTTTTTTAACCATTGGACTGAGGACATCTGGTTAAGTGAGGACATGTCGATGGGCGAAGATTTGAATCGGGGTTAGTCCTCTGTTTTTGACAGTTAATGGGTCAGAGGTGTGGGTTAGGTGCTGGGGGATTGGTTTTGTCAATGAGTGTTGAGAAAAAAAGGCAGAACACAAACAATGAATTGTCTGAGTGTATCTCTCAGGATGTGTGTGCATGGTGGTGTGTGTGTGTGTGTCTGTGCTCGTTGGTGTAGATGTGTGTAACACTCTACGGGGGATCGCAGATTGGCCCAAGAAAGACACCATCTGATGTCTCCAGGCGGCACTGTCCTACGGTGGTGTGTGTGTGTGTGTGTGTGTGTGGGCGAGCGCAAGCACGTGTGGGCGCGACTGGGGTATTGGCCCCTCAAGGTACAATGGCGATAAAGACAACAGGCGGGAGACCTGATCGTCAAGGGGTCCATGTGTGTGTTTGTGTGTGTGTTTATGACGCCCACCTTTCATCTGGCCTTTCACCGAGGGTGCAGTGATATCACTCACACCTTCTTAAAATAGACACAGATACACACAAACACACACAGATACACACAACGATGGTATAATCCTCCAGTGAGGGGTGTTGCAGACAGTCTTGTGTGTGTTTGATGGAGATATATCCGACCATATTTAAAGGTGACACCAGCTCTATCACTACTTATTTACATCAGAGCAGTGTTTGAACAACAGTGTGTCTCTTTATACAGTAATCGGAAAAGGGGGGGGGGGGGGGCATAAGTAAAGTTTATGTGATAGTTGTGTCCAGAGGTGGAAAGTTACTTATTTCAAGTTATAAAGACTATTTTCAGAGATTAAATTATTTTTTACATATCGTTTTATTCTTAAACACGAGGATGCACCGCTCTGTTCTTTCATTCATCCGTTTTGCCTCATTTTTTAAAATTAAACTGGTCCATTTGGAGTCAACTTCATAGTTCTTAATATAAGATAATAAAGTTGAGATGGATCCTGTATATCAGTACGACTACACCAGTTTAATTATCTGAGTCCTACCGTTATGTGTTGTGAGGATGTTTGGTGTAATGTTTGTCCTTGTTTGACCTTGATGGCCTCTCAGGCCTCTGAAACCTATTAGGCTGCACGTCTGTTTTTTGAATATGAAACAACTACTACTCTAATTATCATATCTTGCCCTGATCCACCCAGTTAGATACTGCTGTTGGAGCATTCTTGGTTTTCATAGCACCCCCGATCTAACTAATCGCTGTTTTCTAAGAGGTAAAGTGATGTAAAAATACTGGAAATTAGTTTTTTTGAATTATCGTTTCTCTCGGCCCAGACCCCATCCCTATTTGTATCTTTACAAGTTTGCGCCCCCGTTTTAGAACATAACCAGACACCCATGGTGAGGGGTTTGAATTGGAGCACACACAAATTAATCAGCCACTGATGGACCAAGAGGGACTATAGGGAGACATGTAGGGAGGAATGGGCAAAGTGAGGGATGGTTGAGTGACTGCAGTGGGGGAGGGCGGATAACGAGGACAGAGGGAGGGAAGGAAGGATGGCTATAGGAAGGGCAGATCATCCACAGCCCCAGTGGGGAGGACAGACAATTACCAGTTGGGGCAGGTACGGCACTGGGGTTGCTGTGTGTGAGAGTTGGGGGAGTGTAAGGAAAAATGAAATGAGATTGTGCAGCAGGGGGAAGAGGGAGTTTGAGGTTCTGCCCAGGACTGCTTCTCATCCCAACCTGCTGGTCGGAGTTTTTCGGTCTGTGTGGTTCAGTTTATGTCAGACAGAGCACTTTTGTCTTGTGGCGTCCCACCGGGTTCTGCTCTGGGTCCTATGTTGTTTTTAGTATGTGCCACTTCTTGAAAAAGATCTCTAGCTGTTCTAGTGGGATATCTTAACATTTTGTGTATCAATCATATTCAGTTGAATTTGTCCATATGAAATGACTTGGACATCTGATAACTGCCTTCACTTAAACACAAATAAGACAGAATTTTACGCCAAACATCAAGCAGTATACGTATATTTTTATTTTAAGGTGTAATCTGTCTTTTGATAATAATGTCAGTCATCTAAATCTGTTATTGTGGTATATTGAGCAATGTTCTATTATTATTTTGCTTATTTTTGCTTTTGGATTTTTCTTGTCTCTAATTAGGACACTTTCATTAGTTTTTGTATTATTGTAATTGCACATATTTCTATGTATTTTCTATATAACATTTGTAAAATCAAGATGAATAATACTAAACATCGCAATGGATGTGAACGGGGACAAAATGTTTTCTCACCTCATGTTGTGTCGTCAGACATCACTTGTCAAACTGTAACTAATAACGTCCCAAAATGTTGCAGGAGAGTCATGATTAATGTTACTAATGCAGGTCCTGTATCGTCATACACAAGCGTCTTCATAGAAATCTTCATATAAGTGGCATATGAGTATTTATCTGACAGTGTCTGGAAATTTCCGTATGAGACATCTGTTGTTTGTGTGGTGTTAGTATTTTAATATAATGTCATATGTTGCTGTTTTCATGAGCTTAATCCAACCTACACATGCGTGTCTGTCTCCTATTTGCAGAGGAGGGCATCAATCACGAGTGCAAGCTGTGTAACCAGATGTTTGACTCACCTGCCAAGCTGCTTTGCCACCTGATAGAGCACAGCTTCGAAGGCATGGGAGGTACCTTCAAGTGTCCCGTCTGCTTCACAGGTGAGAGAGACACACAGACAGACAAACACACAAACACACAATCAGGTTCAAGGACAGAAGCACAGAAAACTGCTACTCACCCGTGTCCTGTTTGCTTTGTATTCACAACAAACAGAAACATGAAGATATTTAGTGTGTCTGTAAACAAAGATGGACGACATGACAGCTCCCTCAAAGTGAAGCCAAAGTGGCGCCCTCTAGTTGCTGGCTGCAGTATATCATAAATCCTGCCGCCTCCATGTTACTGAATGGGACATGGATCAAACAAAAAAATAATTCTTACTATAAGTCATTGTTAGTCGTTCTTACTGCACAGATGTTTGTTTAAGTGCCCAGTTTTCTTGTCTTAATTAGTTATTTGATGCTGTCAAGAGAGAAATGTCCTGATTGACAACTGAGACTATTTTGAAACCCTGACCATTGTTGGGTCAGAGATATGATGTAACTTCCTTCGCTTCCTATCTGGCTTCCAAACTCAAACTTAGATCCAATGAAAACACAAAAACAGTATGTAGTGTATCTAGATAACCTTGACTTAACTCTACATGATCTGTCATCCGGGGTTAGAGAGGCCCAAACAATAAGACAAATACTTATCATACAAACAAAGTGAAAAAGAACAAAACTAAATTAACAAAATAGACCCAAACCATAACATTCCCTTAACGGTTAGCACCAAAGTTGTCACTGCTACAAATCAAATGTTTATACGTACTGTATGTGTGTATTAAAAATGCAAGGTGAGGTTGGTACTGCTGCAGGACGCAGGGTTAGTGCCTAAATCTTCCCTCACATCCGCTGCGGTACCTGTTGTGGCTCAGAAATGTCTCCCTCTGCGTTCCTCACATCATGATGCATCGAGATAATGTGCTTTAATGGCTGCAAAGGTTTTTGGGTTTTGGGAAAACAGCAAGAACACATTAGGAATATTCATTGTTTTAACATTTCTAACTTTGGGAGTGATATTGCAGCGGGGTGCCCGTGCTTAAGAGGAACCGACTGCATGTGTGTGCAGGAGTTCATGTAATAATACCACCAACCAAACAGGCAAAATATGAAGCGACTTTTACATTTGCAATCCACTCGGGGGCCGAAATAAACTCCCGGCATTAGACCTTTGGTGTTTTAAGATCTGTTCAACAACTACAGTTTCTTACCAGCAACTCAGTCAGCACCTTTGCTCTCTCTCCCTCTCTCTCTCCCTCCCTCCCTCCCTTGTTCCATCTCTGACTGAATCCCCATATTCTCTTCCTCTCTCTCTCTCTCTGTCACTCCATCTTTTTCTTTTCCCTTTTCCCCCTCCCTCAGTTGTTGAGTTTGTCTTGTGTTGTGTGCCTCTCCCCCCCAGGTACACAGCAACGCTTTAAACTTTAACTCTATTCCTTAGTGGCTTATGAATTAGTAAGATGGGCACCACTCCTACGGGGAGGCTTAATAATTCAACACACACACACTCACAGTGAAAACCAAAAGTTTACTGAAACAAAGGGGAGAGAAAGAAAGAGGGAAAAAAATTGCATGAGACAACACTGGAGCGGAAATTAAAAAAAGAGAAGAGATAATTTATTGATAAATATCACAAGGTCTGCTGAGGATAGCTCTCTCACCGGTTTCTCTCCTTCTCTGTCTTACTCCCTTTGCTCTCTTTTTTTCCATCCCGTGTTCTCCCTCCTTTCTCTTTAAGCCCTTCATTTGCTCTGTGTGTTTTTTTCTGCTTATTGGAACCAAACACCCAGTCGTCCTTTGGTTCTTTGCCTATAATAAATAGTCAAGTAATTGTTTCGCAGTGTTCAGTTTAAGGGCCCAGTTACACATGAGCAAATGTCTCAGTGGCAACCTCCTCTTTCAGTTCGCATTTAATCTGCGACAACGAGGAGGCGATGAAACATTCACTTCCTGTCGTGAAGTGAATCGCAGCACAGTTTCGTGTGGAGTTAAACTTTGGTGAACTTTGACCTTTGACCTGAACTTAGCAGATCAGATCTGAGATGCACATGTTACAGATCAGTGTGATTCTACAGTTCACAGAGACGCTGTTCAGACCTTCCACATAATATATTTTATTACATTTTTTGTCTAATCTGTGAAATCTTGTTGTTTATATTTTCCCCCCATTTCTTCTTGGACACTTTGATGCCTTCAGCTGCAGTGACCAACTCCATCAAATACACATTGACTAACTTGTGCTTGTTCCTCTCCCAGTGTTTGTGCAGGCCAACAAGCTCCAGCAGCACATTTTTGCCGTCCATGGACAGGAAGACAAAATCTACGACTGTTCCCAGTGTCCGCAGAAGTTCTTCTTTCAGACAGAACTACAGGTAGGTCACCTTTGTCTGTGTCCTGCTCCCTTCTGGCCAAGATTAGGAAAATGTTGTGTGCAGGTACGGACAGTTTGTGTCTCGATGTGTCGCCAGTGAGAGGAAGTGTAATAATTATTCTAAAGACAAACATAGTTTTCTGGTACCCGTCTAACGAGGCGACCTCCTCCCCTCCTCAGTGAGCACATTCATTACCTGTTTCTGTCCCTCACTCACAGAGTCCTCTATTTACCGCTCATCTCCGTTTTCTCCCTCCACCTTTTTTTTTTTTTTCATTCCTCCGTCCCTCTCTTTCCATCTCTCCTCATGAGGTCTGAGCAGGGTTCTGGCAAGCTTCATGTCATTAGAGTCCAGACACATTTCAGTGTGTGTGTGTGTGTGTGTGTGTGTGTGTGCATATGAAAGAGGAAAGAGGCTATAAGTCACCCTAGAGTGGGTCCTGGAGCAGCTGTGGCCTGGTCCGCGATGATGTAAACCCTCCTGTCCTCTTCCATCTTTTGTACTCCTGTTGGCAGCAGACCAGTGACCTGCAAAATCTTCAGGTTAAACATCAGTCCTGTTAAAGGTGAAATCTGTAGCTTATGCCGTCGCTCGCTGCGTTTGCCAGAGACGCGAGTTCAAGACGGCACGTATTTTTACGGAAAGTCTCGTGGAGCGCCTGCAGCTCGGTCTGTTTTAAAGATGACTTACAGAAATGATCAAACAGGACATGTGCAGCCACGTACGCCGACACAAAGTGATCTACATGTCTCACTAGCAGAGCGTTGTGACTTCATTATGAGTTATAAATGATCACAATTGTCAACGGGGCTGGAAATTAAATTGGGGAATAGAATCTCAGCATGTTCCATGTTGTTCTCTTAAATCTTAAGGAGTTAGATTAGGTTTTGTTCACTACACCTTCACTGGCTGTACAGTTGCATGACGTGGTTCTGGCTGCAGCTAATAATACTGATTTCCTGTCAGTCTGTACTGAAAGTCGTAAATGATGATATGCACTGGACAGCGTTTGGTTTGCAGGGAGACGTAGACAAACAGAGAAAATGAAAGAAATGCTGCACATGAAATTTTCTTTACTTGTGATTATTTAATTGTAAGATGATCTCATTCAGCTAACACACACACACACAGACACACAGTGGCAGTGACATAGGGCCTAAAGGGGGGTGGGCATATGGCTGGCCAGTCCATTTAACAGCAGGGTGACTACTGGACCCTGTCGGTTAATGTCCACACACAGGCTCCACTCACACCTCACACACGATCGCCTCCAAACACCTTTACATACGTGCGTAAACTCACAGTCTGTATGACCTCACAAACACCAATACTCCTCAGGTCAGTAATCTGCTGCAGGAGTCAGTGCGGTTATATTAACGAACTGTATATATCTCAACTTTAGTTTGAATTTTTTTAAGATTCTAAATGTACACACAAGTATGTTAATTCAACAGCATTTAACCCTAAAAATAATTATTTTAAATAATTCGATTTTCTTGATATTTCTGTCTCTGACTCATATCAAGCTAACCTGCGAGTTGAAATGTTTAAACATCTTCAACACGACTTGGAGCAGAATCTCTTATTTTTATATATATTATATTGGACAGAGGGTTTTATAGCAATAAGAAAATCTATAAGGACAGAAAGCTCACACATCAACACCGACTCACCTGAGTTTGGTCAGAGGAGTTTAATTGTGTTGTTTTTATTCCAGCTAAGTTGAGCTCAGTTCAACATCTTTCTTTTTCCCTCAGCTCCTCTTTCTTCTTTCTCTTTGGCTGCTGCACTGTGGCTATATCCATCTTGTTACTCTTTGGTCCTGGCCCAAGTGTGTGTCTCTCTGTGTCTATATGTGTGTGTGTGTGTGTGTGTGTGTGTGTGTGTGTGTGTGTGAGAGAGAGAGAACGAGAGAGAGAAAACTTGCAGCCTGAGCCCGACCTGCTACAGCTCCATTGCCCCATGGGAGGGTTCTCTAAGTGGGCTAGACAGAAAGGCTGACTGAGAGAGATGGAGAGCTACAACCATGGAGGTTAATGCCACTGCTCGCTGTTATCCTGCGTGCGTGCGTGCGTGCGTGTATTCAAACGTGTGTGTGGTTCAGGAATTGCTAATGTTGTCGGGTCCTAAATCTGTTGACACCTTATGAGGACTTGTCTTACTTCCATAACGTAAATCTTTAAATATTCAGGTGTTTTAAGATAAGGGTAGGGGGTGAGCTTTAGTTTAAGGCAAAGTTTAAGGTTTGGAAAGTTAGTGGTTCATGTTGAGGTTAGAGTGGGTTAGAAGTTAATGCTATAGAGACAAGACTATATGTGTGTGTGTGTGTGTGTGTTGGACTGAGGTTGCCAGATAGAAAAGACTTCTGGCCTCTCTCATCCCCTCAGAGGAGCCGTATGATGTCCTGCTCTCTCCCTCACACAGCCACACACCCCAGAGTCATTGCAGCACAAACACGTCACTGCATCATCTCCTCTCCCTCCCGACCTCACCCCTCTATCCGTCTCCCCCCTCCGCACACAAAGGTCCTCGCTTTCTCTCCTCCGCTCCCTCAATCACCCGCTCTCACATCTGTCCGTCCATCCCCTCTGTACACATACGTGGGAGGTCATAAGTCTGAGACCACTTTCCCGTTCGAGTCAGCGGGGCCACAGTTTCTCCACTTTCCCTCGTGCAGTTTTCTCTCCCACTTTCTCTCTCTCTCCCTCTCTCCCCTTTCTCTCTCTTTGACTCCCCCATCTGTCCCAGAAGAACCAGCCCCTATGCATATTTTAGCCCCTCTCCTCTCTTCCTCTCTTCAGTGCCTCTCCCCAGTGCCCCATAAATAGTGCAGACGTAAGCTGGTAAATAAGAAATGTTTTGGTGTGTGTGTGTGTGTGTGTGTTGTGTGTGTGTGTAAATAAGAAATGCTGTGGCCCTGATCAGTGAGGCCCTTCTGGATCTCGCTCTGTCTTTACTCCCTGACTTCACAGACGACTTTCTCATTCTCAGTTTCTTCTTTCTTGCTTTTCTTTGTTAGTAAGTTCATTTGTTTTTGTTCAATTGTTCTTTTTTTCTTTCTTTCTTATATTAGTGCTTCCTGCTCTCTTTCTTTCCTTTGTTTGTTTGTTGATTTGTTTGTGCTTTCTTTTTTTTTCTCTTTCTTTCTTCCTATTTCTCTCTTGTTTGTTTTTATGTTTGTTAATTTAATGAAATGTTCTTTTTATCTTTCCTTCACTTCCGTACTTTTCTTTCTTTCTTCCCTTCCTTTTGTTGGTTTGTTCATTCGTGCTTCCTTGCTTTGCTTAGTTTTCTTCTTTCTTTCTTTTCTTGACTGATGGATGGATGAGTGCACAATGCCCAGTATTTTATCAAACATCTGGAGTATCTCCAGTAGTGTAATGATTTTCACACTCTCTCCTGCTCTATATCAGCTCTGACTTTCTCCCCTGTTACTTCACCTGACAGACTTCTGGATCTCCACATTTTTCTTGCGCCTCCAGGGGGAGCTATCCTGCAGCTTCTGCCCTCAATGTTTCCCTCCATCCCTCCCTCCATCCATCACTTTTGCACTCCTCCCCGATCATCCCCCCTTTTTCTGCTTCTGCATCCGTTGTGCTACTATTTCCTTTAGCTGTGGTAAATATTTAAACACTGTTAGATGGTGGATTGCTGGTCAGAGGAATAAATGGACAGATGAGTTGATGGCTGTGGAGGGGGATCCCTCTTTCTTTGTGTGTTCATTGCCTCTGCTGAATCTTCCTTCACTCTTTTTCTTTCTCTCGCTCCTGTCTGATGGAGAATTCTGCATGTGCACAGACATGTATAAAGATAAGCTGTTCCCTTGTGGAGACATTTATCAGAAGATATAGTGCATGGATAGATGGATGGATGGATAGAGAGAAATCATCCTGACAGAGTAACAGACATATAATGTACAGAGGTCTATTCACATTTGAAGTCACAGTTTGACTTCTTTCAGAGATACTACAGTATATCACCATCGGTGTGTTATTCATTTGCATGCAGCCAGTATGAGGTACTGCAGCCTGAAGATATCGACCAGCCTCCTCTTACTGCAAGATATCTATACCTGCGAAATAATAAATATTTAAATCTACGCCATCAAAGCACAAGTGATGTATTTTTGGTGGTTAATGCGGAGCGGAGGATATCTTGGTAGACAGTTCATTACGTTTGGTTCAGATCAGAGTTGTGTGTGTGTCTGTGTGTGTCTGTTTAGTAGTCTGTCTGTGAATAATGTTGTCTTTGTCTTTGTCTGTATCTAAGAGCCTCACTGTCTCCCTCTAACTGAATTATGGAAAGGTGTGGATGTGGCTGAACTGGCAATAGGATTTTTATGTGTGCGTGTGTTTGTCTCTGTGTGTGTGTTTGTGTTTGTGTGTGTGTGTGTGTGTGTGTGTGTGTGTGTGTGTGTGTGTGTGTGTGTGTGTGTGTGTGTGTGTGTGTGTGTGTGTGTGTGTGTGTGTGTGTGTGTGCGCGCATGTTTGCTAGTGTCTGGGTGTTGCTGTCAGTTGTGAGTGTTGTGTCAAGTACGTACTCTCTGATCCATGTATCCCTTGGCTGTATGTGTGTGTCTGTGTGTGTGTGTGTGAATTTGATCCGTAGATCCCCGTGGCGTTACAGGGGAGCGTACTCAGCTGCCCCACTGCTCACTGGGAGAGACTGTGTTATTAGAATGGGGACCTGGGAGACAAATGCACACACACACACACGCACGCACACACACAGAGTCTTACCTCCCTGAATCCCTGGACTTGAAGCTGTTTGCAGCAGGGGAAAGACAGACGGAAACAATAAGAGATTCAAAACAAAAGAGAGGGGAACAGCCTTACCCACAATGCTACCACAGTACCACAGTTTCTAGTATTACTGCAAGTACTAGAGGTAAATGAGCAAAACAGTATGTAAAGAAACAAAAAACAAGGTAAAGCAATAAAAAAAAGGAAAGCAGGTACTGTCGTCGTGTTTAATTGTCCTTTTGTCTCAGGAGACTTTTCCTCTTCTCTGACCACCTGAGGAAAAATTGCATCTGTTAACACATTTGCACATTCACACTGTGAATACAAAGCACATTCCGCTCATGCTGGATGTAGATAGAAGAAATAAAATCTTGATACGGGATCAGTTAATCATCTGGAAATGTTATATTTATGTGTGTGTACACCTGTGTGCGTCTGCATGGATCGAAACTCGCCATCAGAAAACAGTGGGTCGCACGCAGTGGGTCTCGGAGCGGAGAAAAGAAGACGAGTCAAAAGAAGTTACTCTGATGCTTTGATGTAAAGCAGAGGAACAAATAGAAAGATGCAGAGAGACAGGAAGAGGCAGAAGGAGATAACTCGGGAAAAAGAGATAAACAGAGGTAAAGACGGATACAAAGGAATGACGCTACGTGAGCCAGCACCTGGAGGGTTTCTAACAGCTTGGACTGTGTTCTTGTCATTTTGTTGTGTGTGTGTGTGTGTGCGTGCGCGTGTGTGACAGCTGAACAGAGGCAATGTGTCACAGAGCAGGACAGACTCTGCGTGGTGTAATGTTCTATCAGCTCTGCCAAAACACACTCATACAGACGTGTGCACAGGTGGATCCTGTCTGTGCATTTATTTCTACGTATGTTTCTCTATCTGCATTTTTCAGATCCATGCATGTTTACCTTTCACGTGTGCATGAGTGTGTGTTTGTGTGTGTCCTACATGCTGTGAGTGTATTTTGGGTCGTGTTTACTGGTCCAAACGTGGTTGTTTGGGCCGGTAGCAACAGGAGAGGGGAACTCCCCGTGGCAGAAAGAGAGGGAGGGAGGGAGGGAGGGAGCGCACCGAAACAGGACGTGTACAGAGAGGTCAGCCTGGCTGTGGTGATGGAGGAGAAAGGTAGTGATCGTCGTGACTTGGCTGGAAAAAGATAATTTAAAGAAGGAGTTTGGAGAGTCATTTACAAAGGGAGATGACAGAGAGGGATGGGGGGGCCAAACGCAGACAGAGAGAGTTAGAAGAGTGGGAGGGGAGCAGGGAATACGTGTCAGTGGGATATTAAGGGCAGGGGGTGCGTTTATTTTCGAACTGCTCCTGAGGCAGCATCCTGTCCTGGACGGGTGGAGCAAAATGCGGGCCAGGGAGCAGAGGAAGCGGACTAAGACAGCCCATCTGCTCGTCCCAGACACACACACACACACACACACACACACACACACACACACGCATGCATAGAAACACACTTTGTTGGAAGAGTGTCAACTCCTGAGCTATAAATACACTGAAGCCAAAGATGACCACAAAGCGACTAAGGTGATTTTTCATTTAGTGTTAAAAACAGCAGTGATGGGGCATGCGTACTGTCTGACACACACACACACACACACACACACACACACACACACACACACAGCCTCCAGTTAACCACACATTTGCACATTTGACACAAATTTATGTGCTGACTGACGCACACAGACACACAGCATTGTTCCGCTACACACTGTGTAGTTGTTACATCATTACAGAGCAGCACAGTGTCTCTCTCTCTCTCTCTCTCTCTCTCTCCCTGTGTGTGTGTCTATGTGTGTGTGTGTGTGTCTGTGTTGTACTGGATTTGTATTGATTGATTGATTCACTGATAAAATGAACCATGTTTTGGTTTCGAACAGGAAATGCACAGCAGTCGTACCCTTGTGTTGTGTCGACTCCTCCGTCCACCTCCCCCTGACCTCACTTTCACTCTGTCACCTGATATTCTACGTCCCGTAACTCCCTCCATCGCTCCCATCATAATTACTACAGAGGTCGCCTGACAGTTAAACCTCATAATGGGTCGTTGTGAGCTAATTGCTCAGATGATCTGTGGGCTCGCTTTTTACAGGACTTGCAGTGAGATTCCTTTAAGGTCGCTGATCGTCCTTGTCGCACTTTGACCTTAATGTGATGTTTCTAGTTGTCCCTCCCCCTCAGTCCAGGCCACATACACAGATATGTGACACTAATCATCTGCCGCCACTCACACAAGCACACATGCACATTAAAGGTGGCACAGCCATCAGCATCATCATCACAGCTCAAAGACACGTGCACATTTTTTATGCGTGATGCAGCAGAGACCAGAGAATAGACAGATTAGAATGTCATGTTATTAATGGGACCCGTCTAACAAAAAACAGAATCCACATAATGTAAATCACAACATTAACTTACGGTCGTTATCTTGGTTAAGTAAGTTGGAGTCTAAGAGACATGACTATTCTGTATTCTAGTCTTTCCATTTTTCTGGCATAATGTATCTGTAATGTGTGAATGTATTTGTGTGTGTGTCTGTGTCTGGCAGCGCGAGGGTAATACGACAGGGCCATATTTCCCCTGGGTCTGTGGCTCTGCAGGCTTTAGCCTCGCTCTCTCTAAGCAGTTTAGGAAAAACAATGACGGGCCTCTGTATCGACTGGTCTGGTTGGGCCTGGCCCTGGAAGACGGGCTGTTGTCACCACGGCGCTCACACCCTCTGCTACGAAGACAGAAGAATGAAATCCAGTCCTGGGTTACATTCAAATATTCATGTGATGAAAACCGATCAGGACGTGACTTTCATGAAACCATATTGATGGTCTGAGCTGGAAAAGGCGGGTTGCAGCCAAATATATAAACCAAAACAGAATTTGTTCAAGCTGCTCATGTTCAAGATGTGTTCATACCAGAAATACTTTTTAAACCTATTTTCTTTTTCTTTTTCTTTTTTACATTTGCAGCTTTTCATTATCCTCTGTTTTCCTCATGCATTTCCCATAATCATATTTTAGTGAGAAGCCCTCCTGCCATTGTTTACAGTCGTTTCATCAGTTTCACATTTTAACTCTTCCAGCAGTTCAGGCTTTTATTGTGAAACACGTGCAGGTGTGGAGTTTGTTTGAAGGCGGCTGTATTTACCGTCTTCTTAATCACAGGCCTCGACGCAGCCTAAACACTCAATATAAAAACGGTGTGTCTCCTCCTTCCTCTTCATCCTCTTCCCTCTCACTCCTCCTCCTCCTGTCACGCTTTTTTCTGAAGAATATATCAATTACTCAGCTGTAGAGCAGATGTCACACTGACACACACACACACACACACACACATACACACCCACAGACACACATCTGATTGATTGCAAAGCTGCTTAATCAATATCAAGCTCCCAACAACAACGTAAATGAAGAGTAGTAACCAGGAGTCGTGGTGTGTGTGTGTGTGTGTGTGTGTGTGTGTGTGTGTGTGTGTGTGTGTGTGTGTGTGTGTGTGGGTGTGTAGCATGGCAGGCTGTCATCCACTTGTCCATTGCATTCCTCTCTCATCCCTCCCTTCCTCTTCACCCCTCTTCCTCCCTCTCTCTCCTCAGGGCTATTTCCAGCAGTCCACTGCAGCGCTGCAGGCTCCTCTAGGGACCAACTGTGGCCTCCCTCCCTCCCTCCCTCCATCCATCCATCCCTCTTCTTCATCTTCCTCTGTCCTTCTTTTCCATCCCTCACTCTTTCTAAAAATCAATACACTAGCACTAGGACCCAAAGAACCTTAGGGAAAACACACACACACACACACACACACACACACACACACATGTCTTCATGACTTTAGCTGACATGATGTAGAACTGCATTCATTTCCTAGAGACTTACTCAAATGTTGTTTCACACCTTGGAATGTAATAATTTACATTATGGTGACTTTGCTTTTGTCCCCATAAGGAAGTCCCCAAAAAAGAGAGTGACACACACACACACACACACGCACACACACACAGAGAGTGTGTTTTACAGTCCATCACAGGGTCATAGTCTCTTTTTTCTCTCTCTCCATTCACACTTATAATGTCTCATAATTGACATGTAACACCAGGGTCCTTCTGTCCTCTCCTCTCCTTCGGCTTCGGCTTCCTTTTCATAAAGAGGAATGAGCCTGACCTCTTCTGGTGGGGAGAGGAACTGCAGCCAGTTAGTTTCAGGGATGGAGCGGAGAGGTGGAGGATGAGAGAAAGTGATAGCGTGAGAGACGGCAGAGAGAAAGAGAGAGAGAGGAGGGTTTTCTATCATAATGGGGTCAGTGGCTCCCAATGAGATCTGCTTCCTCACGAGAGAGGCAGCCGCACAAACACACACACACACACACACACACACACACACACACACACACACACACAGAGAGACGCTGTCTCATCCGTTATTTTGCCCATTTACTTAACATCTCTCTGAAACCATTCGACTGTGTGTGTGTGTGTGTGTGTGTGTGTGTGTGTGTGTGTGTGTGTGTGTGTGTGTGTGTGTGTGGATCATTAATACCCTCTGCTTTCCTCTGAACACAGTAGCTTGGACTCTAAAGCCGAGTGACAGACACTGTCAAACACACAGTTGTACAACATACACTCCCGACACCCTCCACCCCCCGTTGCTCTTGCTCGCTCTTTCTCTCCCTCACACACACACACACACACACACACACACACACACACACACACACACACATACACGTGCACTGGAGGGCTCAACAAAACATGCACAGCAAGATAAGAGCCATAGAATGACAAATAAGTATTTATCAACCCCAAACCACATATAATCCTTCACATTTCACTCCCCATCCACCCCTCCTCGCCTCTCTGTTCCCTTCATCCCCCTGTCCCCTCCTCTTTTCCATTCTCTCATCCGCTGCTCTTTTTTTTCTTTCTGTAGTGAGGCCTATCTGCGAGAGAGAGAGAGAGAGAGAGAGATTAATCTGAGAAAGCTGCTTTTTTAGTGGTGGTGGAGGGGAGAGGGGGTTGATTGGGAAGATCTCACTGGGAATTTTTGGGAATTGTGTATGAGTGTGTTTGTGTGAGAGAGAGAGAGAACGTTTCACAGGAAGAAATTATCTCCTTGGAAATTTCTCTGACGTACACACAAATTCCCAGAGAAATCTTTCTAATCAATCATCTTTCCATCTTCTACACACACTATCTCTCACACACACACACACACACACACTCACTCGCTCTGCCTCGATCTGCCCGGCTTTAGATGTGATGCAAGCTAAGTTCCAAACCAGCAAATCCGGATTATCATGAGTTCTGTTCCCTGTTGTAGCTGATATGGATCATCCACAGAGGACTGTCTGTGTGTGCGTGTGTGTGCGTGTGTGTGTGTGTGTGTGTGTGTACGTGTGCGTGTGTGTGTGTGTGTTCATGAGAGCTGAAGCGAACATCCCAACTCCCAACAGTCGAGATGAAGCGTGCATGTGCCAGTTTACCTGTAATTATGTGTGTGTGTTGTAGTGAGAAGGTTAAGCATATTATTAAGTCTTCACGTGCACTATACTTTACTTTACACCCGTGTGCTAGTGCACGCTCTGCCTCTTCTACTTGTGTGCATTGAAATCCACCCGTGAATTTCGTTTGTTCCGCTCTCGCTCGTGAATTTCAATTTTGAAAAAAGGTAGTTTTTTTTGCATTGTGATTATGTATTGATGTGTAGTGCGTCGATGCCTTGGGAGAGATGTGAGTGCAGCCGTCTCGGAGGTATGGAGACGCTCTCTGTAAAATATTAATCACAATATCAAAAGACATGAGGGTTTCACAGATCTGAATAAACAAATAGAGGCGCTGGGTTCCCACAGACGAGGAATAAAACAGAACAAATACTATATGATCTGAAATGATTGAGTTTCTGACCAAAACCAGGTTCGGTTGTGTTGGAGAACAAGGTGGATTCTTGAGGTTTAAAGTTGTCATTTTGTTCGTCCGTACATGTTTATGTTGTCGAGTGTCTGTTCTTCTTCTTCTTCTTCCTCTTTCTGTTCACACGTCAGACGATGTATAAAGCGAGGAGGCCTTGCTGTCGGTTCTGTGGGAGGCAGTTGTGTTTCTGTTCTCTTCTGTTCTATTATTGGTTGGGGGGGGCAAGTGGAAAGCACTATGCTCACGTAGCCCATTATTTCTCTCATCATGTGTTCTCACTTTTTCCCTCTATCTCTCCCTCTCCCTCTCTCCCACCAGAACCACACACTGAGTCAGCACGCGCAGTGAGACCGAGGCCCGGCAGGATCTCTCGGCTCAGCCGGGGCCCCCGACCCGGAGCCGGCGGGGGACCCCCATCTCCACATCACAGCCAATCAAAGTGTCATTTGCTACTCACATGTAAAACTCTAACGATCGCGCCACTGGGCGCGGCTATTAGAAGCAGCGGGGGAAAGGAATATTAATGGGATATGCTATTAAATAAAGAAAGGAAAAAGTGGGTAAGAGGAACGGTAAGAGCTAGATGAAGGAAAGAGAGGAGTGAAAAAAGGTATTGTACGTGCAGTATTTTTTATTGTCCCTACCCCCCCCCTCCCACCAGCTTCTCCCTCCTCCCCCTCTCCTCTCCCCCCCTCCCCCGTCCATGCATTTTATTTTTTTTAACAAATAGAAAAGGAAAAAAGCAAGAAAACACTCCTCGTTTGGAAATGTTCTTTTTTAAATAGATCGTAGGAAGAAGCTTCACCTTCTCGTCCCCTCAGTTGCTTATTGTATTCAACTTCATAGGTGCCAATCTCTTTGCTTTTGTTTCTCTTTCTGCCACATGCGCTTATTTTCATTATTTTCATTTTTTGTACCTTTCATTTCTCGCCGTAAGTAGGTACTTGTGCTGTGTTGTGATCGTTTGTTTGCCAGTCGTAATATTCCTAAGTTTTTCTCCCAAAAAAACTCTCCTTTTTATGATTATTGTTATATATTTTTTTCCTTTTTGTAATTACTATGAAAAAAAGACATCAAACTAAATAAAGTGCAGAAAACCATACAGATGTTTCTTTTTCTTTTTTTTTTTTTTTGGATTGGGTTTTCCAGTCTCTATGGGGCCTATAATGGTTATTGTAAAAATGAGTATCATTGATTTCAGTGCGTCTGGTCAATGACTGCTTTTTAAATGTGAATTAACCAGATTGCAATAATCTAGTACAGACAAAAAGATAAAACAAATAAATAAATGACAAATAAACAACCGCTGTGTGGTGTGCATTTATTCCAAATGAAGGCATCTGGGAGGTTCATCATATTTACTGACGAGTTATCAATCCATAATATTGATCAAGTTATCAGGTACGGTACAAAGTCAGCTGAGCAGACATGAGCTAAAAAGTTTTGAGTGTTGGTCCGGACTCCTGAAGAGTCGTATATAAGATGACAGACAATGAGAGGAAATATGTTTTGACTCAAATCTTAAATGTTTTCCAAGAAAGTGTGTGTTTCGCCATAATGAGTGTCTTCACTGTAAATCTAAAGGATTGACAGCTGAGACCAACTCCTCATTGGTCCAGTGGGTTTATATTGATCTCCACTCATTGTAATTTCTCACTGAGACTGAAGGTATATTTTTTGCAGTGACCTGTTTCACAGAGATTCTCTCTGACAGACGACTGAGGAAACCAAGCAACCATCGGAACAACCACAACGTTACAGGAGAGAACAGTTAAAGGAAAAGCATCAGACTATAGAATGCAGAACCTGTCTTCCTGGTCCTTTACCTCCCCACATCTGGCCCACATCTGGTCCAGATAAAACCCACAGTGTCATCCACATATATTTGTGACGTGTAGGTCCTTCTGTTTGTCTTTCATGTTCAGTCCACATCACTGAACAGCAACAAGATAGATAAATAACAAACAAGGAAACGTCATTAACTTTGAGATGACTGTAAAACTCCTTCTGTACAGATCTGGTCTTTTTAAAGTTTTATTTTATTTATTCGAGAGGGTTCGTACAAGGAAGACCTGACCAAGAGTAGCAGCAAAATAAATAAAAACACGATCATATAAAACACTTGACCGGACTCACCAGAGCTTTAAACTCAGTCACCATTACTAGTATTTGGTTTTTACTGTTTCAATACTGCGAATGGTGCGTCTGCCAAATATCCACACAACCTTTAGGGTCAAACAACACTAATATTTGTTCAAATCATCCAATGCAATTTTATTTATGTGTGATACATACATTGGTCTCAATGCACTTTAGATAATAAGGTGGAGAAGTTATAATAACACGGAGAAACCAAACGAGCAGAAGCATTTGAATCTTTACACCAGACTTTGACGTGACGCAAGTTAAAAACAGCAGCAGAATCCCGGAGATACAAAACTCATGTTGTTCAGTGTTTATGTTGTAGTAGGAGCCACTTCCTCTTCCACTTCCTCTTGCACTTCCTCCTCCACTTCCTCTTCCTCTCAGACCAGATGCAGCAGGTGACGTGATCATGAACAGGAAGCAGAAATAAAGTGAGTTCATCAGCATCACAACAATAAGAGGGAATCGGGACCACGAGCAGCTGATGTCTCACAAACTCTGACGGGTCCTCGCGGGAGCTGCCGCCGGTAAAAGCCCGTGAATCAGCTCCGTGTGTCGGCGCAGCTCCGTGCGTGTGTTTCCGGGTGACAGGAGGCTGCTGCTCCGGTGCTTCCTCCCAGCCAGCGTCACTCTGCTCAGCCGCCTCTCCCCTTCCTCTGCTCGGCTCCGCTCAGCCCCAGCAGCCGCCACCACCACCGGACACCGGGACACCGGACACCGGACACCGGGACACCGACCAGTTACTGCCCCGCGTCGTTGATGCTGTGTAGCTGAGAGCCAGAGCCGGGGGGGGGGGCAGCGGAAGCAGCAGAAGTCATGGCGGCGTCGCTTCTCTCCGAGACCGACATCAGGCACCGGTCCATGGCGGAGGAGGATCCGAACGGGAATGAGCACGGGGCGGCCGCACGCAGCGCGGCGCCACGCTGGGGACCGCAGCACGCCGGGGCTCGACAGCTGGCGAGGCTCTACTCTCCCGGTGAGGAAGGTGGTGGTGGTGGAGGGTTTGTACCGGAGCTGGAGACAGAGGCCGAACCTCAGCCACAGTGCGACATGATGATGAGGAGGAGGAAGTTTATGATGAGGATGAAGATGAGGAGGTGGATGAGGAGGTGGATGAAGTTTATGATGAGGATGAAGATGATTATTATGATGAAGATGAGGAGGATGATTATGATGAAGGTGAGGATGATGATTAGGTTGATCATGAGCAGGATGAGGATGATGAGTACGATGAGGAGAAGGATGATGAGGATGAGAAGGATGATGAGGATGAGAAGAAGGATGATGATGATGAGGATGACATATGTTTACAAAGTGCTAAAACTGAGGATAATTATGATGACGGAGATGATGATGATGAGGAAGATGAGGAGGATGATTATGATGATGATGAGGACACATGTTCACAAAGTGCTAACACTGATGCTACAGGCTAACTAAGCAGGGATATGTGGTTCTATTGCTGCAGCACATCAGGCTCCATGCTGCTGCTAAACCAGGTGTGATTTGTTGCTGTGTGCGTTTAGAGGCCTCGCGTCAGCAGACGGTGTCAGAGCAAAACCTCTTTCTCCCATCGGCTTCCTTCACGTTCACACTGTCTGTGAACAGAGAACAAACGGACAGTGGTGAAAACATAATGTCCAAAAAATAAAAACAGCAATCTCAATCTGTTTTTGATGCTAGAAGAGGATAAACGTTTAACTCGAAGAGTCAAAGAGGGTCTCCATTGTTAGACACAAGTGCTGCATTCAAATCTCTGAAGGAACCAAAATTAAAACGCACAATTTGTGACCTGTGACTTTAAATTCAATATCGATACATATGACGATATAAAGCAAACCACTATTTCTGTCATTTCTGCTTCAGATGGTAAAAAAGATTATCGGTATAACTTTGATAGATAACTATCTTTGTGGGAACATGCTTTCGACACAATTTGCAGTGCTCACTACTCTTCTTCTGCTCTGACTTTAAATAGCTAAAATATCTCCGCTCTCCTCAGACCCTTCGTTTGTCCTCATCTTTCAAGCCTTGGGCTGTGTCCGCTGCGTCTTCTTCTGTAACACTGTCGCGAGTCGAGTCTTCCGTTTTCTCTTTTATCTCGCTTCCGCTCCTGTCGTGCACAGCTGCCCAAACATTAGCATGTGAGCTGCTGCCGGCTGCTCCTCCCACGCTCTGTGCTGTGTGCGTCAACCAAACCTGACTGATTGGCTCGGTGCGATGCTATTCTCATTATCATTGGCTGTTCTTGTTGTGTATCAGATGTAATGAGTTCTATCAATGTTGTATCGACCACGTCTTATATTTCTATCGAGGAAAAGTTATACCGAGACAATTATCGTTTTATCACCCAGCCCGACCTGTATTTTTTTTTTGTAAACATGTACGCCTATGACTTTTCTCGTCAAGGAGACCTGGAGGGAACTTTTGAAAGTCTAACCCAGATGATGTGATCAGGGTTCCGTTGGCTTTGACCTGGAAGATAAATCTTCTTTATCAGAAAGTCTGTCCACAGATTGAAGCTGTCGAGTTTGTTCAGGTTATTTCAGCATTTGCTTTTCTTTCCTGCTTTGCTTTTTCTCCCACAAGTTCCCCATTATCGCGGACATGCACTGATATGGAAGTCACATTCTATACTGCTGGAATACCCCTTAAACTCATTTGGGCCTTTAAATCCCAGTCAAGTACTCACATGTTTAAAATGCCCCCAGCATTAAAACCCTTGAAGTCAAATACCTGAGGTAAAAGCCTTCGGCTCCTGCAGGATTGATGGGTATGTTTTCTAGAGGCTAGTGAAGTTGTTGCCTTCAGCCTGGGTCGGCTTTTAGTCCGAGGACAAAATCAATATCCGTGACACAGTCTACAGCGGTAATCCTCAGATCCAGTCCTCAGGGTCTGGACCACTGCTGGTTTTCTTTTTAGCTGCTAGTTTAAATTCACCTGGCGTCCCGGTCTAAATAAATCTCTGATTAACCGTCTAGAATGAAAACTGCCTGGTAGAATAAAACACAAGCAGCAGTCTGGACCCTGGAGACAAAATCTCCGGACCGCTGGTGCACGGGCTACAAATACTTTGATAAAATGACAGTGGTTGTTGTTGTGGAACAGAATCGTCTACCTCCATCACAACAAAGCTTCTGTGTCACGACCCTGAGGCCACATGTAATTGTGTTTATTGTGGTTCCCCATCAGCGGCACCTCTCCTGCTGCTCTCCTTTGTGTTTGTTTTAGTCGTCATCTTTTTGTCCCAAACACAAACTTCGCAGTATTTTCTTAACCAGTGTTTTCAGGTTTTTAGAGTTTGGATCTGTAGAACACAGGCATGTCGTCACATCTCCAGTACTTGTTGTCTTTCATTTGGTCTAAATCACATACTGGTGGAAAAGGTTTAATGAAAATAAATAATGTAAGAGTAATTAAGTCATGTTATGTGTGCAGCTGCATTGACTCGGCCATGGTGACAGGAAGCACATTGTGCCTCAGACCTTAGCAGAGAAAACCTGTCTTACCAGTTGTGCATCAAGCTGGACTGTGCCACATTTTGCCCGACCATCTGCCCTGCTTCTCACTTCACTGCGCATTTTAATTGCCTCTAGTGGAGCCGTGTTGGCCACTTGTTAACACTTCCTAAAATAGGAGCGATGATCAGAGAGAAGAGAGGTCTGCACAACACGTTACTGTGAGGTTCATGTGAGGGAACGACGTGTTTCACCACGTTGGTGCTTCAATCCGAAGCCGTCACAGCACCTCCAGTGTGTTTGTATTCACAAACCACTGATGCTGGCAGTGAACGCACCTCGACCCACTGAGAAGCATCTTCTGACCTGATAGGTGACGGAAGATCACCTCAGTGGAAGCTGGTGACACTTTGTCATCATTGGAATCGGATCTTACACTTATTATTCAGGCCCCAGTGGATAATTCATAACGATATACGGATGCGAGCTGATGATGAGAAGGAAGAGAACCAGCAAACATGTGTATTGTAATTTATTCATAGATCAGTATTTGCACTAACAGCACAAGATGTGTCATCATGTTAAAAGTGAAAGTAAAGTGCACAATAAATCCTGGTTAAAGGTGAAATCTTTGACTTCTGGGACGTCAAAGATTAAAGTTCCTGTCGAAGCCTGTTTATTAGAAAAAGTTGTCAACTAGTGTGACATCACTGTGCTCATTCTTTTATTCATTTTATAATCAGGAGGATAAACTGTAAAGATGATGGATGGATGGACGACAGCTTTTTACCAGATTTAACTGCTGATTCGTCATCATCAGTAAAACTTCACATTAAACCGTCGGTTCACTTTGCAACTTTAACCTCAAAATCAATAAAACTATAATAATAATAAATGATAAAAATACAATTAATGAAAAATAAGGGAGGAAGACAAGAGTTTATCAGACAAACATGCTGATGTGAGGTTGTTGTCGTTGTTTGTCTTGTGCAGCCGATGGTTAAGAGGATCACATGCTTTTGAGGTCCTGACTCTTTATCCCTCGTCACTTCATGGTCACGGAGCTTAGTTATCAGACGGACTCTGGGTAAAAATAGCCCAGACGAGGCCGTGATACCGGCCACATTCTGACGCGACACAAACTGCTGTGTTTTTATACTCAGCAGTGAAGTTCACACTCGGCCACTGAACCTGAAGTGTTTATTTTACATCAACTGCAAATTGTAGTAGTTTTAAAAAGTATTTTCTCTCTGTAAAGTTTTCAGTGCCACTGTCTCACTTCCAGAGAGACGTCAAGGAGAAGTTGACTCAAGGACAAATCTCACTTCATGTACTGATCCATATTTTTATACTGCGTGTTCACCCAGTGAATCATAACCCTGGAGGAATTCTCTTAAATCTGGATCTCCCTGTTTCTATGTACTGGGAAAAGTGATGGAGAGTAAACATGGGACACTCAGTTAAGTGACGTCTGTTGAACAATGAAAAACAAACACTGCAGTAATGTGACTCAGTGACTCTAATATTCACACTGTCCTCTTTAGTTTGAATATTAATAATAATCTGTCCCCTGTCAACACCTTTTATTGCAACTAGCTTGTACTAAGGAAAAGATTTAAAGTCTAAACACCAAACTTTATCATGTGAAAAAATAAATTCTAAAGTACTTTTATTTTGAAATTCTACCAGGCTTTATTTGGACTGATGTGATCCCACATGAAAAGTTGTTTTTCCAACACAATTATAATTTTATGTTTATGGCAGATTAAAAACATTTACTAGGAAAAACTAGAATGACACTAGAACCCCACATTAGACACACGTACAGATATAGTTTCACAAATATGATCCAGGAATTACTCTCATTCTACTCAAAACTGTAGAAGTGTCAACAAAATAAATCTCTCACAATGTCAAAAGAAAGTGGAGAAAAGAAAGTTATTTCATGTCCCCTCCTTCCACCAACTTTTGTGGAAGTCCGTGCTGTAGTTTTTTTGCGTAAAACAAATAAATACACAGACGAGTGAAATGAAAATAAATAAAACAAATAACTTATTGAGTTAACAGAGACAACAGTGGGGTGTTGAGGCCATTACTTTGTATTTTCAATATTTTGCTTTTTTCCGAGTGTCACAAATCTGCAGTGAGGGACAATGGCAGCTGTCAGCTACGATACAGTCGATTGTCACGTTGGATAAAGTCTCTCACCATGAGAACGTGTAGCAGGAACACGTCTGTGTGTGAGTTTGTGTTTTCACCAGGTAAATCTCCAAATGACTTCCAAGCTTTCCCTCATTTTAGCCAAAGGGCACAGCGGGCTGCAAGTGGAAGATATGCTCAGCAACGCTAACAATGCTGCCGAGCCATTTTATGAAAACTTAAAAGCGAGAATGTTTCCCACATGCTGACAAGTGTCTGTTAAAGAAAAATAAACAGCCAAAATTCAAAATGTCAAAGTGTCCATTTAAAGGGACGCCACGCTGTTATGTGCTTAGTTGTTTGGGTCCGGTTCAGCGGCGGCAGGAGGTAAATCTAAATAGCAGTTTGGCTTGTTAGAGTTTGAAGAAGTTAGATGAGGCGTTGGCAGTGCTCCACCGAGCCAAACATGGGCTCATTACAGCAGAGCTACCACGGACAAACAGCTGGATGCATCTCTCTCCTCCTCCGTCTGTGCATCTCTCCATCTCTCTCTATTCAGCCCGTCGTCTCTCCTCGGTCCTCCCATATGTCTGAAGTGTCACGGTCCGCTGACTGCCTCTCCTCTTCCTCCCCTCTCTTCTTCCTCTTCCTCTCTCCTCTTCCTCCCCTCTCCACTCATCTCTTCTTCCTCTGCCTCTTGTCTAAAAAAATACAGATACCAATATATCAGCGGAGAAATGTAATGAAGCTTTTTTTGTAAACAATATTTCACAGTTTCATCACAAACTTTACTATTGATTTATCATTAAGACTTTTAACTAACATCCGACTTCCAATACTTTAATTTATGATTTTAAGCTCTTGTTCATAGTTGTAACATCATTTATGATTTAATGTGAAACATTTTTGAAGAAAAAAAGATTTAAATTCCTCCATAAGGTTTGTTTTCATTGACTTTAACAGGATTACGCAAAAACTACTGAACCAGTTTAGGTGAAACTCAGTAGAAGGACGGGCCAAGGAAGAAAGATTGAAATGGTAATTCTGGTATATTTTAACCTGGGTCCTATGTTTTATAAATAATATAAATTAATAACTAATGCAAGTGAGCGACACTTGTGTAATGTTGCCATTCTTTAAATTGTTTTTCACTTTCTTTAACAATGCGAGATGCAGTGTTAAGCGCTCGTCAAGTTTACGCCTACTTATTTTCCAAGGGAGCAGAAAACTGTCTTTAAATCTCAGTGAAGAAATAGTTGCGTGTTCGAGCTGAGGGAAAAGTTCAGGAACAGAAATGTCTCAGTGTTGACTCTCGGCTCAGCTGATAAACGTCCAGCAGTGGAAGAAGAGGAGACTCGATCTGTGGACGTGTCTGCACAGGAGTGAAATCTGACCTGAATTTGTCCCTCGAAGACGAGGAAATGTGACTCACTCACTTCTCATGTGAGACAGTTGACACATTTTCTCTCTCACACACACACACACACACACACACACACACACACTGACAGACTCCCTGAACTGCTGACCCCAGGGTCACAAAGGGCAGAGGTCAGAAACCATCTGAGCTTGTGTGTTTGGCCCAGAGATTCATGTGAGCTGTACTTGACTTTGACCTGTGTGTGTCTGTGTGTGACCTCAGTGTGTGTCTGTGTGTGACCAGTGTGGAGGATTATAGTAGAGTCAGCAGAATGACATCATTAAACTGCTGCATTATATCTCAGTTTGTGTTTTTTTTTATAAAGAATAAGATAATTTCCTTCTCATATTTTCCACGAGCAGTATTCAGAGGATGTGTAATCACTGTTAGAAATCACCAAAAAGAACAAAAGTAATATATATATATATATATATATATATATATATATATATATATATATATATATAAATATATTTATGTAGTTAAACAGGAAGAGGTCAGGGCTCAGCCGGACCTTTAGTAATCGGACAAAAATAAATTTCACCAAGTCACACATCAGCCAATGAGAGTCGAGTAAAGATGTGATCCTGCTACATGATATTATCAAAATGATCTGTCCAGCAGAGACAATGTTGTTTCACATTTTCTCTCTCTTGCACAATCTGACACACACACACACACACACACACACACACACACACACACACACACACACACACACACACACACACACACACACACACACACACGGGCATGCTCAGCTTCATCACAGCTTGTGTTACTAAGTTGTTACTATGCTCGGAACAAGTCAAGAGGCAATAATTTATATCAACACACAAAGACAAAGATAACGCACAAACCACACCAATGATATGCACACTAATGCAAACACACACACACACACACACACACAGCCCATCTATGGCTGTAGGCGAGCCTTCAGGCAGGATTTTACTATTGACCTTGACCAACGCAACAGAGGAACAGTGAGAGCTGTGCATTTTCAGAGATGAGCTGTGTCTGTGTGTGTCTGTGTGTAATTATCCTTATGAGGGCCACAGATGAATATGGTGGTAGCAGAAAGCCCAGGAGATGACGGGATAGCGTACAACAAACACACAAAGGAACACACACATGATGGGATCTGTCCATCCTCTTTTTTTGTGTGTCTCCGCGGGGGAGTGAGGCTGAAGCAGGGCCTACTTACACTGGCTCTCATGTGGGATAAAGAGTGTGTGTGTGTGTGTGTGTGTTAGTGTGCCTGGATATATGCATCTGTTTGTCTAAATGCATGTGTGTGTCTGTGTGTTAGTGTGTGTGCCATTGTGTTGGTATGTCGTTATTGAATCTCATTTGCCACATTCCTCTCTTTGTTGCTGTTGAATCTAGTGGGTAATGGATTTATTACATTTGTGTGTGTGTGTGTGTGTGTGTGTGTGTGTGATATATATGGTTGTGTTTGTGCTTTTGTCTGTGTATCATTTCTTCATCAGCGGTAGGTGTACTTTTTGTTTGTGTTGGTTTTGTGTGTATGTGTGTGACAGTGAGTGTGTGGGTGAGTGTTTGCATGCGTCCCTGTGTTGTGTGTGTGTGTGTGTGTGTGTGTGTGTGTGTGTGTGTGTGTGTGTGTGTGTGTGTGTGTGTGTGTGTGTGTGTGTGTGTGTGTGTGTGTGTGTGTGTGTGTGTGTGTGTGTGTGTGTGTGTGCGTTAGTGTGTGTGTGTGTGTCTCAGGTTCTGCGGTCCGCTGAGATCACATGAAAGGAAAGCGGCCTGTGACTGATCCACTTCTGAACAAGGGAATTCGACCTCCCCTGTCTCTCCCCCTTCTCTCTCTCTCTCTCCCTCACCCTCTTTGTGTCTCTACCTCTCCCTCTCTCTCTCTCCCCCTTTCTTTCCCTTTAACTGTCATTCTCTCTCAGTGTCTCTCTCTCCCTCGTCTCTGTCTCCCCTCTTTTCCACTCTCTTTCTCTCTGAGCATGTGACCCACTTTTACCACCCACATCCCTCTCTCTCCCTCTCTCTCTCTCTCTCTCTCTCCTCCCCAAGTCCCATCTGAAGACAGTCTGCTGAGAGCAAACCAGGGGACACAGAGCGACAGAGCGAGAGAATCAAAGAGTAGCAGCGCTGTCTGCACACGGCTCGTACATACATTACCACCCTCTGTGATTTGTTGTCTAACGTGCTGGCAGTCTTTACATCAGTGTGAATAAGTGTTTGTAAATGGAGTTTACGCCACAGACGTGTGAGGCGTGGTCGAGGCGCGTCGGCAGCTCCGAGTCGGCCTTTGAGCCGCTGTCAGTGCGTGAGCTTCTTTTTGTCAAAGGCTCTGTAGGTGGGTTCTTCAGCGTGCGCCCCATCGGCTGCGGCTCCCTTTGTCGTTTGCCTGTTTTTGTGTTCTCGCCTTTGGTTTTGTCCCTCGCTGTGTGTGTGTGTTCACTTGATTGGTCGTTACAGAATCAAAAAGATGTGTTCTCTTTCTTTACCACTTAACCATGGGAATGAATCCTTGGTGGTAGAGACATCAAGAGCTTATAGTTGTGAACATCGGCACACGTGAGTATACTTTATACACATATGATACTTTGGTACTGTTGTGGATCCGTTTGTTCTCCAACAAGAGGTTGAACAAAAGTCGGTGGTGTAACTCTCCGTTCTCACTGGGATGACGACTCGCTGGTGTTTGGTCAACGCCAGAAATTTAAATGAACCAATCGATAGTTGAACTCAATGAACTCGTGCCCTCTGACCGCTGCACCCTCTCTGACCAAGAGCCAATCAAATAAAAGCAAATCAATGGCTCTTTCTCAGAAATCGCCCTGACTGGCTTCAGGTCAGAGCTTCTGTTGGATGAGATTCAACCTGCAGTAAAAACAAACGTCTACCATTGACCCTGAATGGCCTTTTTTATTTTTTGGTTGTCGTCTAACCAGAAGGTCGGCGGTTCGATCTCAGTTTCCCCTACTCCCCTACTCTACACAGAAGTGTCCTTGGGTAAGATACCAAACCACAGACTTGCCCCGTCTTATGTAGTAAGTGCTGCACATTGATGCACTTTACGAATGTGTGAGTTGTCATCAAAACTGACAAAGCTCTGTATGAACACAGACCATTCTCCATAAAGAACCCACTGAAATACCAGATTTTAAGGTAATTGTTAAATCTCTTCTTGCTCCAGTTTCTAGAGGATCAAAAATGGAAAAGGAGGAACAGAAGTTACTTCATCTTTAGTGGGATTAGAGGGGAGAAGATTTGACTCCTCACTCTGTCTCACTGCAGATTTAGACATATTTTCTGAATGGGGAGTATAGTTCTGAAGTAAACCGCTTCGCAGAGTTGATGTTCGTGTCGTATGAAACAACTCTGCTTTGGTTTCCAGACGCGATCACACGCTGTTGATACAGGGAAACGTTTTGTGTGTATTTGTTAACATGGGTTAAACTTGGTGTTTTTCCTATTTCACTTCCTCGCCTCGCTTCCTTGTTACCTGACAAACAGCAGAGATAGTTAATGGGGTCTACTTTCTGTCTCCCCTCTCCATTAGGCCATTAGTATTCAGGATGTGTTGCCTGCCTGCCTGCTGCCCGCCACTCATTCCCCAGATAGCGAATCAGCCGGCGTTGATTAATTTCAGCCTATTAGCACCCCTCGTTCCCCTCCCCCGGCTCCGCCCAGGTTAAATCCCCATGCACACACGCGTGCACGCTCACAGGCGGGGGGTGCTGCTGGGTGAGCGATGGCAGAGAGGTTGCCAGGGAGCCAGTTGTTGTCAGAACGATATTAATGAGTGCGCTGCTCTGGTCCTCTGTGTGTGTGTGTGTGTATGTGTGTGTGTATGTGTGTTCAAACATGATAGTGTATGTCCGTTCGTACATACATACTTGTAGAGGCTGATTTTGTGTGTCTGTAGCTGTATGTGATATCCAGCCCTGCCATGGCCTGAGGGACAACGGCTTATGTGAGTGTGACTGTGTGTGTTTGTGTGTGTGTGTGTGATTGTGAGAGTGTGTGTGTGTTTGCGCTCTGTGGAGGCCTGTCCTAGTTTCCTTCCCCTCACCAGGGAGCCGGAGGATCCAAGGACTGACGCACATCACCTGACAGCCGCCCCACTGCTCCACGGCCCTGCAACGTGTGTGTGTGTGTGTCTATGTGTGTGTGTGTGTACGTGACAGAGATGGAGTGTCTGAATTTGTGTATGTGGCAGAGGATGTGCGTGTGTAATAGAGAGAGATGCGAGAATGTGTTAGGAAATCCATCAGTGGAGGCATCATGGTGTGTGTGTGAGTGTGTGAGAGCGGTCACTTGTTTTTTTTGACGTGTGTGTGTGGGGGGGGTGGGGGTGCAGACACAGTGAGAGTTGGGAGAAAGTGAATTGTGGTGTACTGATCCTTTAAGTTGTGTGTCTTGTCTGTGTGTGTGTGTCTCTGTGTGTTATGCACCTTGGGGTATAGAAGAGAAAATGGTGTCACATGAAGCTT
This sequence comes from Paralichthys olivaceus, assembly GCF_024713975.1. NCBI lineage: Eukaryota > Metazoa > Chordata > Actinopteri > Pleuronectiformes > Paralichthyidae > Paralichthys > Paralichthys olivaceus. Next base: position 3,993,359 of record NC_091099.1, on the reverse strand, counting down.
GTAGACAACAGAGCCACTTAACCTCAATATGGACGGAGGCCGCGTGGACCGAAACACGTCACCTGAGCTGTGTGATGTGAACACGTGAACTTACTCGTCGTGTTTGTTCTGTAAACACGATGCAACAGGACTGAACTTAATGCGACTACTGACCGTTACCTTCAGGCCAGCACTGACTGCAGAAGAGAGCACAACCTGTAGCATCTCCACAGTGCAGAGGATTCTCAGAGTTTATTTATTTTTGTGTCTTTAGAGCTAAAAGACAAACTTGAAGCCATGCTCATGTCTGTATCATAAAATATTGGAAATAAGGGAAACCACCAGTCAACGGAGATGAAGCACAAAAACCGAGGCCTTGATCTTGTGCAGCGTCACACAGCTGCAGCCTTATGAAGAAACTTTCACAGAAGTTCCTTCAAACTTTACTTAAATAAAATAAACTGGTTGGTGTCACATCATATTTTGTCTCGTCCAACCACGTTTTTTTTTCCTCCGAACTTCTTGGAGCTGAACTTCAGTCTCCTCCTGAATCCCAACTTTGATTCTATTTTTAGAAGGTGAAGGGTCACACTCGATAATTCGTGAAATATCCATAATCCCATATTTAAAATCTCCCGTTGCCACTCGGGTCCATACCTTAGGAGAGGCTGATAGCATATTCATAGTCGCACTGAGTCTATAGGCGCACACACTCGCAGGCCTGTGTGCTTTATTAAAAAAAGCCCCCATGAATATCTTATAGGCTGCTAATGCTATGTGATACATGAGGATCTGAACACATTAATGTTTTAAAAGCACATTAGACTGGCAAAGACGGAGGGATTAGCAGAAGGGGAGGAAGGAGGTGAGGGAATTAAAGACGGAGAACAAAAGAAAGTGACAGAAACGAAACGATGGTCGTTCAGATTTGTTTCTTTTTTTACAGTTTGTGTCTGTTGGTTGGTGAGAAACAGTGACGCACGATTCCCGCTGGTGCCGATGAATCAGACTAGAAAGAGACATTTAAGAGAAGTGAAAGCTCATGAAGACTAAAGACGTCAAGAAAGTAATAGATCTGTAGATCACGCGTGTGTGTGTGTGTGTGTGTGTGTGTGTGTGTGTGTGTGTGTGTGTGTGTGTGTGTGTGTGTGTGTGTGTGTGTGTGTGTGTGTGTGTGTGTGTGTGTGTGTGTGTGTGTGTGTGTGTAAATGTGTGGATTCAATAATTCAGTGTCTTTAATCTTCGGTGCTGTGCAGCTGAAAGCTCGAGTTGACCCTCGCAGCTCCGTCTCTTAATATCGCTGATGTGTGAATTTATAGTGAGAGTAGCCAGAGTTAGCTCGTCTCCCTCTGTCCTTCTGTTCATACTGCTGACCTGTGAGTCCAGCTCGTCCCTGCAGAGGCCGATACCTGCCACCTGAAACTGTGTGTGTGTGTCAGTGTGTGTCAGTGTGTGTGTCAGTGTGTGTCAGTGTGTGTCAGTGTGTGTGTGGTGCTTGGTGCTGTATCAGCATTGGTGTTTCACATATGAGAGGTCGTGACCCTGCAGCCTGGAGTACACTTTTCTTCTGACTGATCACATATTAACACCCTGGACACACACACACACACACACACACACACACACACACACACACACACATACACAATAAAAGGGCCATTGACCCCTGATATGTGACTTGTTCTCCCAGTTGGTTCAGGGACCTCACCCAGTTCATTAATGCAACACGTCAGAGCCCAACACCCTCAACTTCTTATCGTTTCCAATGTCCTCCTCCTCCTCCTCCTCCTCTTCTTCTTCTTCATCCTCTCCCTCTCTTCTCCTTAATTTCATATTTCTTGTTCTGGTCCTCTCCAGGTAAGCGGCTGCAGGAGTGGGTGTGTGTGGTTCTGTGCCTCTTCCTCTTCCTCATCAACCTCTCGTTCCTCCTCCTCCACTTCTCCACCGTCCACATCCACGGGATCGTCCTGGGCATCGGTGAGACGAGTCGGTCAGACTGTGACAGTAGAAGTACATATAAACATGCTAAAGATGCTAAAGATAAAGATATGACTTTAAAACTTTGGATCACATTTGCTATTAGACTTTTGCTTAAGCAAATGTATATTTTTAAATGAATAATGAAAAAACATTGTTTCTATACTCACGAGGATTTTTCTAACTCTTTCTGTAAAATTTCATTTTGCTTACACATCTCATAACAGCATATGCTATTGCTCTTTTTTTCCGTGTCTGTGTTTGTGTGCCAGTCCTCGGAATAGTGACGGCAGACTTTGCGTCGGGGATGGTCCACTGGGGGGCAGACACCTGGGGATCTGTGGACATCCCTGTTATTGGCAAGGTGAGCAAACGAAAACACTGCAATGAACAGCCTGTTGTCATTTCTCATCAGTTCACTACAAAGTCAATCCTCACTTTCCTCCCTTAAACCGCAGTTTGGCCAAAAACGTAATTTGCTTATTGATAACAGCACCAGCGGACATTTTGGAGCTTATGTAAAAAAAAAAAAACTATTGTGCTGGATTCAGGTGTTATTATTGGATGTCATCGCTCAGCTATTTGAGTTCCATCAGTCAAGATTATAACAGAAAGTTTAATTGGGCGCTTGTGTGTTCTGTAAAAAATGAAAAAGACTTTTTTTACCTGTTGAGATGAAACTTTTTCAGCATACTTGTGTTTTTTTGGACACACTTTTCTTTAAACCTATGATCTTTAGTTTGATTGCCACCGTGCAAACACAACAAGTGAGACGTAACTCCACGTTCTTAACTTTGGACATTTGTGCAGCTGATTTCATAGTTAATCCACAGAGATGAGAGTGTGTGGATCAAGTCTGGGGGAATCGAGGAGTCAGTCTACCTTAAATAATTGTTTTAATTACCCAGTGAAACATGGACAGGCTGAGATGATACTGTTCTGTCCCCGTGTCCTCTCCGGCTCAGCGTCCCCTCTCTCCTGAGGCTGTATCACCATGGCAGCGGGGCGGTACATTATTCCCTCACGCCTCTGGACTCGCCGGAGTGACCTGGGAACTAAAAGTCACTGTCTCACAGAGGAACCTCCCTGTAGACCATAATGTCCACGGTCCCCCACCACACACACACACTGACACACACACACACACACCGTGAGTGGCCTCATCTTGAACCTCCACAATGTGTGTGGGCGTGTTGAGATGGATGCACGTGCACTTACTGTTTGCATTAAAACACATCGCCTACATTCATGAACACACACATTCCCCCACAGCCAATTAGAGTAAAGGTTATCCTCATTTCAGCCAATTAAGGTCTGTGTGATCAGGTGCAGCATGCAGATTGGTTCACGTGAACTTTGTTTTGATTAATGAGATGAGAATTTAGTGTGTGTGTGTGCGCGCATGTGTGTGTGCGTGTGTGTGCGTGCGTGTGTGTGTGTGCGTGGGTGTGTGTGTGTGTGTGTGTTTCATCTTCTGTTTATGAAATATTCATTGATAATTAGTTGAAATGTTGAAGCTGTTGTTTTGACCCCAATTATAACAAAAGTTATCACTCATGCTGAACATTTGCAGTATCCATGTTTGATTAATACTAATATTATACAGGTTAGAAGTTAATTCATTCTAATTTATTTATTTTACAAATGCTCTTTATTGGAATTTAAATACAGTAGAAGTGTTGAATTATTTAAACTCGTGTGTAATTTAATCATATAATTATTTTTATTACAACCCAATGCCTGTTACTACAAATATAAATGGATGTCATTAATATTTTGTGTGTTGTGTAACTGTTATTTTCTTATGTTCATATGTCAGCATGCATTGACGTGATACCAATATTTCTGTGAAAGGCTCATATCTTATTATTAACTGATCACTTGTTCTCTAAACAGTTTTTTAAAGACGCAAACAGAACATGAATGAAAGTATTTTCCTCCGCTGAGGCCAAACAATCCACACACACATGATTGTGTGGTTCTAATAGTAGAAATATAAAAGTAAAAGTAAAAACAAGGTGGTCTGATCTAAACGATGCGTTGTTCATAAAACACAGTTCTGAATAGTTATGATTATTCCTTATAAATTCATGTAAATATTCAGTTCACCACATCTGCAACTAAATGTGAGGGTTTCTGTCCAGGCTCCGTCATTACCTCAAGTTAGGTGAAAATGTGTTTTGTATTTTTTGACTAATTCTGCTTAAAAAATAAATAAACCAACAAACAAAACCAACCTGTCTGAGGTAAAAAGAAGAATTTTAAATCTTCTATTTCACCCAGACTGTCTTGATGAACCACGATACTTCACTGATTCTCTGTAACCAAGTTAGAGCTGCAGTGATCACAGGAGGACGGTGGTTTTGAGGTTTTGTCATCACACAGTCGAGATAAATCCCATTAGTGCGATTCACTTTGACGCTAATTGGCTCCGGATACCACATTATCGACAGCCTGTTCATTGTGATGAATTCTAACAGTCGATCTCATGGTTCATTTTCTCAGGCTGTCGATCTTGTGACATCATCCTGTGCGCGTGACATATTCGTGTCTGTGCGGATGTTTCTGTCGGAACATCGTGTTATTTAGATGACAACACTTTTCTGTACGTGCACTGCTGCACCATAAGCTGCCTGGAAACAATGATTCCTGGAGCCCCGTGTTACTTTTTCTGTGTTTGCTGAAGGCTCTGTGTGGTTTGATGTTTATTTATGATGTGGTATTTATTGGGGTTTGGGGTAGTTATCGGGACCAAAAGCACAGCGGCAGCCACAGATTTGCATGGTGTGTCGGACACCGTAGGAGACTTCTAATAAAGACTTTAACTGGAAGAGAAGAATGGACCTTTGCAGAGAACAGAGGGATGACAATGGGCTAGTGGAAAATAAAGTGTGTGTGTGTGCATGTAGACAAAAAAAACAAGGTGTGCACGTCCAATGTTTTTTGTGTCTGTGTGCGTTTTGAGAATAAAGCAGGCCTGTGCTCCCTGTTAAGGTTTGGTTTGAATATCAAAGACGTGCGCGGTGGAGAACACCTGAGGCTAATAGTGGCTGCTGATATGAAGCCAGATGAAACATTTTAAGCCATTTGTGCTTTTTGTGTCACTTGTTTGTTCAGTTTTTTTTTTGCTTCGTGTGTACGTTTGTGTACTTTGCTCTCCGCTCCCAGTTGCCTTTATTTGTAGAGACCTCTTTAAAGACGCCATCGTTCTATAGACAACGTGCGATGTAGATGCATTAATGCAGCACATGTTTTATGCACATATGGACTCCTGCCCTCAGTAAATTCATCATAATGGGACACCTCACAGTCATAAGAGGGATAATACATAATGTTTCCAGGAGTGAAGTAGGAACAGCTGCTACTGGAAACTGCATTTACTTTGTGTCACAGTCTGCAGGATCTGAGGGGCAGGTTTTTTTTTTGTTTCAGTTTTATCTGCATTTCTATTTCTGTGTAACGAAACAACATCGACAGCATCTGAGTTTGATTCTAGTTGGATTTCTTCTCCGTTTATTTGATAATACAATAGGGAGAGAGATGGGGCATTATCTGGCCAACAGGGAGTCGAACCAGCGACCTGCTGCTCAAAGTGTGTGGCCTAGTGGGTAAATTATCTATTTATTGAGCGCTTTTCTTGTCTTGATGAACACTCGTAGTGCTTTACTCTACAATTTTCCCATTCACACACATTCATAGAGTCTCGCACAGCCCAAGGAATAGAGGGGCTGGGGATTGAACCAGTGAACAACCCGCTCTAGCTCCTGAGCCACAGCCAGACACCTTTTTTTTCATCATGTCACAATGAATCCGTTGTGTCCCCTGTCTGTGTCTGCTCTGTCCTTGCTGAGCGTTGTCCCCATGGACGTAGACTCGGCTCTACAGTCACCTGAACACTTCCAAAGCTCCAGATGTTCTTGAATGTGATGGTTTAATTAGGTTTAACAGGGAAACATATAAAAATGATGCATCGCTGCACAATATCACCGCAAACCGAGGATCAACAGAGTATGTAGCTAATTAAAAGCAACAAACTGTGTTTACACAGTAGCATCACATACTGAATGATTCTCCTTTTCTTAATAGAAAAATCAACCATTGCTACAAGGCACCGGTGCTAAACAGTTCATGTAATATTTAACATAAATCCTCTTAATTCTAATAAGAACTTAATGGATCTATAACTATTGTTCTCCAGCTGATGACTTGATCCACATTATTTCTCATTAGTTCTCCTCTGATGTGACAACCCCCCCCCCCATTAAACATAAAAATATCCAGTTCATCAAAACAGTCTCTGTTCACAACAAATCACAATATTCAGTAAATGAAACATAAACATTATTTTGTTGCTCTACCTCAGAATATTATCATCATATCACAAACAGCTGATGCGCTTCATCAGAAACTGCACGGCAAAGATTTGATTTGTTTGAATCCATAAACGTCCTTTTCTCTCCACCGAACTGAAAACTGCAGCTCAGTCTTAAAAAGTGCATCGTCCCAGTAGTGTTGAGGACTATTCCTCTGCGAGGCTTCGGGCTGTGCTGGGTTTTTTTTTTTTTCTTCCTTTTTTGTCGTCATCACGTCGTTGAACTTTAATTGACTCAACAAGGATTTCACAGGCCTCTAATGACACCACTTTGAGGACAAAGTCACGCTCATTAGTTCCCAATGACGCTGGATTCACATTGAAGTTTGCCGGCGTGTTGATAGTTTAGGGGTAAATGTTTGAAGATCCTTTCTCCCCATTCTGTTTTCCACTCGTCTTTTAAAGGCATCAGCACTTTTTCTCCTCATGTCAGTTCCCCCTCTTTGTCTTTACTGTTGCGCCCTTATGTGTCCTTCGAGGCAGCTCTCTAATGAGGCTGATTGGAGCGTTGATGGAGAGTTAACGACTTAGGCCAGTTTCTCCTGAAAGGCCAGAGGGGGAATTGAGAGCGAGGAGAAAGCCCGGATGGAAAGATTTGGCCAGAAAGAGGCAAACAAAGAGAGAAACCAACAAAAAAAAGTGAGATGAAAATACAGTAAAATAATAAAAAGGTCGGGAGGACATAAAAAAGAAGGGGGTGGAAGGGCGTGTCCGTCCAGCCAGTGGGACAGCGCTGGTTGCTGCGGCGATGGGCGATGTGAGCCGGTGATTAGCGAATGTCGTGCGAGGCGGGCCGTTAAACGGTGTGGGATTAGAGGACATGCGGCGACCGGTGGCCTGCCGTTAGCTGGGAGCGCTGATGCCGCCCTGCTCGGCACGACCTCCGCGGCTTAGCCGGCCTTTCATCTGGCTGAGGGCTGTGGCGAGAGGAGGGGGCGATGGGAGAGGAGAGGTGGGGGAGAGGCAGATTAGAACGGAGAAGGGCACATAATTGTGAAGTTGTCAACAGATAGTTTGTGTGTTTGCAGTGGCACCTACCAGCCATGTTTGCAGATAGGCGTGTGTAATTGGTTCGAACAGCTAACGCGACAATAATGAGTTTTCATGCTGATGTGTCCATGGCTACACACACACACACACACACACACACTCACACACACACACACACACACACGCACGCACACACTGTAGCAACAAAGATGCAAGCCGTATTCCTTTTTTTTGCTTTTGCCACTGAGAGAAATAAATTACCTTTATCCTTGTGTGTGTGTTTCTTTTTGTCCTCTTTTGTTCTGGAGATATTCAGATTCAGTCTTTCATTTGAGACCCCCACGCTGTCACAGACAGGTGTCTGCCTCTGCACAGCGCAAGTGGGGTTTGCAACCGTGTGTGTGTGTGTGTGTGTGTGTGTGTGTGTGTGTGTGTGTGTGTGTGTGTGAGCGAGCGTCTGTGGGTCATTTATGTGTGTGAGTGTGTTTGTGTGAGTCGACTGCTGTTCTGTGGTTTATTAGGATGCTGGATATGAGCTTTGGGGTTGCACAGGATGCTGAGTACCCCTGAGTCCCTGTTTGTGTGTGTGTGCGTGCTGTGTTAGTGTGTGTCTGTCTCTCAGTGTGTGTGTGTGTGTGTGTGTGCATTTGATCTGCATTTGTATACAGTTTGTAAACAATGATTTTCCATCGTCTGTTTTGTGTTCTGATTTAAAGTGAGTTTAAATTAAGTTGGAAAAACTACCAGTGATTCTTTGCTGTTTATCATATTGATGTTATAAACCTGATATTCTGTGTAACATACTACATATATCTTTAATCTGTGTTTTATTTAATAGAATCTTTATATGAAGTTTGAAATGTGAAAACATGTGAAAATAAAATGATCATTGCTATTACATGGCTCATTAAGTATCACACAGAGTACAGCATTAAATGTAAATTATAATTGATGACCGAGCTGAAGCACAGTTTTCTATTTAATTGTCTTTTGTTTGTTCAGTTTTTTTTAATCCTCTCTGCTGTTGCACAAAATAAACCTCATGATTGGTTGATGAGTTCCTCCCCCTTTCAATTTACAGCAAATATCCCTGTATCAACGTCCCTCTCATGTATGGTTTCATTAGTCTTACAGAAGTGATTGTGATGTTTTATCGACCGTGATGTCTCTTTCCTTTTCCTCTCTGTCTCTCTCTCTGTCTCTCTCTCTCTCTCTCTCTCTCTCTCTCTCTCTCTCTCTCTCTCTCTCTTCTCCCTTCAGGCATTCATTCGACCGTTCAGGGAGCACCACATCGATCCCACCGCCATCACTCGCCACGACTTCATCGAAACCAACGGGGACAACTGCATGATCCCCATCCTGCCACTGACACACATGGCCATCAAGTTCCTCACATACACACCAGGTAGTGCACACACACACACACACACACACACACACATGCAAACATTTCAGAGAGAAGTAAGAGGAGTGAAACCTGCTGCTGTGACTTTGAAAGTGAAGTTGCTAAAGCTCTGGGGTTCCTGCTTCCTGTGTGGAGTTATTCTCTCGTTCACATTATTATCACCTGTGAGTGAGACACTCGGGGATGTGACACCTGCAGAATTTTGAGCTACACCCCCCCCCCCCCCCCCCCCCCCCCCCCCCCCCCCCCAACATCTCACCCGTTCTGCACAGCCTCCTCGTCGCAGGAGTGGGAACTGTTGCATTGAAGCGACTTCTCAACCATCGTGTCTGCAGGTTTGCTCAAAGTCACTCTGCTTGAAGCTGAATGTGGATGTGAGGACTTTAGTAGGTCAAACAAAGGCTCCGACAATCTTTATGTTCCCAGTTTTTGAGGTGGAAGTGAAGTGATCACAGGAAACCACGGGGCACTTTCTCTGGCAATCATGTTTTGACCTTAGGAGCTCGGGGCAGGAGGGGGGAGGGTCTGGAGGAGGAAGATCAGCAGGAGCAACCTGTTATTGAGAAGGTGACATCCCCACCTTCCATGTCCGCACTACAGCTGGGGTCAAAGGCCACTGATGGGGCGGAGAGAGGAGGCGTTAAGTTTGTCAGGTTAACGTCTAGGTCAGATGCAGTGATGTGAGGTTAAGCTGTTTGCAAACCTCCTCTGAGTGAGCATCTCTGAAGTGATTCTGACTTTAGAGAAGTTGCCAATAATAGGAATAAACATTTAAATACATCTGCAGCCTCTATTTGAGCTTTTTTAGCCTATAACATGCATTTATTTATTTAGTTAGTTAGTTTTTGTGGTAAAAGCAACAGAAGAAATCGAATTAACCCTTATGTTTGTTTTGCTATTAAAGAAAGACGATCGGCTGGTAAATCATTGCTCGTTTTATAATTTAATATCTGTAACTTTCTTAACGTTGTGATACAAATAGAAAGAATATCACAAACCTGTGAGAGTAAGGAAACAAGGGAATGAGGAGTGGAAGGGGAGACACGCAAAGGTCAGGTGCTTGTCCACAGGAGGGATCAGGGAACGATTACGGGGAGGCGGCAGTAGCAAGGTCCACTTGTAGGTGACATCCACACCTGTCATGTCCTGCACCGCGGGGAGTCAGGAGGTCACGAGACAGAGACGGGCAGAGACGCGGTGACATCTACACCTGTCATGTCTGCACCTCAAGAGGTCACTGCTAAGAGTTTGAGACAGAATGGGAGAGGGGGGGGAGAGAGAGTGGGGGGTGGTGGCGATGACATCTAAACCTGTCATGTCAAGCTTCTCGCCGTGTCAAGCGGTCACCAGACAAAGACGGAGAGGGAGGTAGATGGGGAAAGCTGAGAGCAGGGAGGGGGCATCTCCAACTGTCATGTTCGCACTTGAACTGGGGTCAAGAGATCGTTGTTTCCACCAAAGAGAAGGAGCGAGGGACGGAGGTGGACGGAGAGTGGACAGCTGTAAGTCATACCGACACGAACGCTCAAATGGATAACAAGCGGTGATGAAGACGAGCTGCAGACTTCCACTCAGTTACATCTAAGTGAGGATGAAGCGATATCAACAAAAAGACGTTTTTCCGTGCATGTTATAATTTCCAGAGACGCCGCACACACACCTGCTCGTGTGTGAGTCCAAACCTGTGTGACACCTGTCCACTCAAATCAACTCTGACTCATCCTCAACAACTGTTTTCACAGTTTCAGGCCGAGCACTAGTTTACTTCAGGGAATATCCGTGAAACACGTTTCATCCGACATCAGTGCAGAAGATCTTTCATCGTCTTTAAGGTTAACCACATTCCACGGCCTGTAGGGGGCACCAGAGCTGACATATATACGTTTTGAATAGCCGTCCCCAGTGTCCACGTTGACGTTCATAGTCAGCAGATATGGTGCTGACTTTACATTGGATTTACATGAGTAGATTAAAATGAGCGCTGCAAAGATGCTGAGCTAATAAATGTCTTTTCTTGTTAACGTCCTCGTGGGAAGATGTTCACACCGTGTCATTCTTACGATCTGTCCCTGACCAGCTCTTTGGTAATGATGTGCACTTCTGTTTGAGTACGAGGATGAGATGCAGGTCGAGTGTCTCACCCCAGACGGACTTAAAGTTCCAGATTCCTTTTGACTGTCTCACTTTTCAGAAGACGACATCGTTTCCTGTCTGGTTTTAATTTCTCATCGCAGTTTCTTTTACATTCTCTGTTCGTTAGACTACAGCTCTATCTATATCACTTCCTCCTCTCTTCCCCTGCTGCCACTCTCCCCCATCTTTCTCCATCTCCTCTTCTAGTCTCCCCCCTGTTCCTTATCCTCCCCCTCGGCCTCCACTTCTCACCATGGCTCCTGCCAGCGTCCTCTCTGTGGGAGTGCTTTGCCTTAGCGCTGGCCCCCTTTAATATACCAAACACTTTCATAACTTATTCCATTGACGTTAGTCTCTCTCTTTCTTCTGCCTGTTTCCTGTCACCTTGCAGAGGCCTTGGCGGCGTCCTATCCCTGGGACTGTTACGTGTTCGCCCTCGCTGTTTTCGTGACGCTGACCAATCAGATTCATAAGTGGAGTCACTCCTACTTCGGACTCCCACGCTGGGTCACCATGCTCCAGGACTGGCATCTGGTGTTGCCACGGAAACACCACCGCATCCACCACGTCTCGCCACACGAAACATATTACTGCATCACTACAGGTGAGAGCTGATACTGCGTCAGTGCAGTTCTTCAGAGTGGCACATTTTTATTCCTTTAGTGCGTATTCAAACCAACATTTGTGATTATGTAGAACCAGAAGAATAAATGTACGAATGAACGATGATAATATATAAGCACATGAAAAACTCACTGTCTTTGTTTTTAATCAGAAAAACCTCAAGCTTCTTACAGTGATAAGTGAATTGTTGACGCAACAGACGCAAGAATAAAAAAAACAAATATAATCGGTTGATGTAAACAAAATCACGTGATCTCCGCAGCGGAGTTAATACGTGACTTCCTGTCCGCTGCACCCGGCTGCTCCACCTCTCGCCTGAATAACTCTGGATGTTTCTCTGTAGGTCGTGTCTGAAAACAGCTCACGTGTAAAGTTACTTATGAAAACCATCACATGTGTGTTCGTGTTTCTGTCGCGGGCGGCCATTTTAGATCGCCATAACTGAAGCTGATGACTCCGGGATGATTTCACTTCTCAGTAGATTCGAATAAAATGGCGGCCGTGTGTCTGTCTGTCTGTCTGCGTCTTATAAATAACTAAAAGAAGCTGTTCTGTTTGCGTGCGTGTTTGTCTTTGGAGACACGAGGCCCCTGTAATACATCCACATTCAGTATTCTGTGTGCATCTGGGTGAGAGGGAGAGAAAAGAGGGAGGATACTCAGGAGATTCAGCTTGTACGTCACCCTGCGCCCCTGCGGACGACAGATGTGTGGGTGAGCGAGTTGAGGGGGTTGGCACAGGGAAAGTGTGTGTTTGTACATGCACACACACTCATACTGGTGCATCTGCATACTCTAGCATCTGTGTGTGTACTAGTCTTTTTGACCTCCTCTCCAGTTTCTAACCTGTGTGTGTGTGTGTATGTGTGTGTTTGGTGGGAGGTGGGTTGGTGGCGGTCGGGGGCCACAGGGGACGGCGACGGCCCCACGCTCCCCCAGCCTGGCTGCCTGGGCCGGGCTTGGATTCCACTGGGGCTCGCCTAGCTGCCTTTGTGTTCGCCACCGGCTGACAATCCCCATGTATATTTAATGCTAACCTGCTGTCTGTTCTAACAAATAGGACTTCACAGGCAGAGGGGGGGTGGAGGACAAGGGAGGGAGGGAGGGGAGAGAGTGGGAGGAGAGGAAGCAGGGATTTGGAAGAATACAAAAAAAGATGGAGGATGTAGAGAAGTGGAGCGAGAGAGAGAGAGAGAGAGAGGAGGAAGAAGGAGAGAAACCAAACCTCTGGCTCCTTTATGTCTTTCAGCAGAGAGAGGGTCACTGAAGGGACACACACACACACACACACACACACGCACACACACACACACACACACACACACACACACACACACACACACACACACACACACACACACACACACACACACACACTCACATCCCCGCAGCTATAGCATGCACCCTATGCAAACACATCATGGGTGGTTGTGTTTGAGCATCAGACAAAGGTTGGCTAAGTACACACTACCCATGTGGGTGTCTTTATTTGTTTCGTGTGTGTGTGTGTGTGTGTGTGTGTGTGTGTGTGTGTGTAACTGGCTTATTTTTTATTTCTGCATTATGTTGTTGACGGCAATTTTATTCTACATATAAATGTGTGTGAGTGTGGGTGTATGTCTGTTTGGTAATAATAGTAAAACGGCTTTTCATCTCAAATGTCTGGGGAATCCTCGACTGCTTCTAAAGCTGTAACATCGGAACGTGTGTGTGTGCATGTGTGTGTGCAGTCACGTGTACTCACAGAGACTACACAGTCATGCATGCATTCATGTGTACATGTAAATGTATATGTTCATGTGTACTTTGGCCTGCAGCCATACATACATTAATGTATTTACCTCACACACACACAGAGAAGTCATCACCATTAAAGGTCTGTAAAGTGCATAAGAATCTGCTCCTCCTGTCTTTCTCCCTCACGTCACAGGTTGGTGTAACTATCCACTGGACCAGCTGGGCTTTTGGAGACGGATGGAGCAGTTGATTGAATACGTGACGGGGCAGAAGCCGCGGTCAGACGACCTGGCGTGGGCCAAGAAGACCGACTTGTAAACACACAGGATAAAGAATGAGCTTGGAGATGCAAAAACACAGAATTGGCAACGGATTGGGGAGAAAAACACACAAACATACAATTTACTCGTGTCTCTGTGCTTCTTTTGCAAAAGAAAACACATTTAAAGATGGTTCAAGTGATTTTGCGTTTGTGCTGGAGTCTGTAGTTTAACAAGCTTCGAAAGCAGAAGTGAAAAACATCCCGGGATGAGAACGCTGCTGTAATAGCCAATTAGCTTGTAGGCCTGTTCAACCAATGAGGTGTGGCGATGTGTAGGTGTCGGAGGTTTCTGGAGGTTGGGCTCTCCAGGAGTGACACCGCACACACCTGCACACAATCTCACACACACACACACACACAGTTTGTAAGTTAAATGTTCAGTCACGTGTCCAATTTCTTCTTTTCTGTTATTTTAGTGTTACAGTCGTTTTGTCCTTCGTAGAAACATCATCGTCCTCTTTAAACTCTCGTGGCTGCTGTTACACACGTGAAGGTGAAAATCTGATGATTGTGTGTTTTAGACAAACGCAGCATAGACGTAAGTAAACACAACTTTCAATCGTGTCATTGAGTGTTGGTCAGCCGTCGACAGCAGTCTGAAAACTGTACAGGTTTTCTCACTGAATGTTTTTTATCGAGAGAAGTCTTGGAGCAGGAATCACTTATATCTTGTGTAAAGGTAAAAGCTTCTAAACGAAGGTGTGGAGAAATAAGACGAATTGTTTCTAGAAGCTGTATTTCACTTTAATCCAGATTAGTTTAGAACATCAGCTGCATGTAAAGAGGGAAGACGTGTCTCCACTCTCTAAGAATATATTCCAGATATGATTTTTCACTTGATCAGTGGAGTAAAAATCACATAAAATCACATAAAGCATCTTACAGAAAAATGTGTTGGATGTTTTATTTGACTTTTTATTTCGTCTGAGTCCTGTCGGCTAACTCGGAGAAGGTGGGCCTAACAAACTGTACTGCAGCCAGCCACAAGGGGGCGATTAAGATGAATTGGCTTCGCCTTTACTGTAGGAAAACTTTACAGCTTCTTTTTATACTTTTTGGCAGAAGGTTAGTCGAGAAGGCTTAAATATACTCAAAGCTTTAGCAGCTGGTTAGCTTAGATTGGTTTAAATTGGCAAACCGTAGGTTCTCACCCACCACCAATTAAAAAGCTCACTAACTACCACATCTTGTTTTATCCCAAACTATTCCGACAAAAAAAAAGTATGTAAAGAAATCAAGAAAGTCTGTTTTGAAGTTTAGATGACAAGTTGATATTTATGTATATTGTTCTACAAATATAATCTCTCTTCCCTCCATTGGAACACAAAGTGCCAGAGACAGAAGTTGACCCTTCTTGGCATTAGTGATTTCATGTAACTACTCGAACATGCCTGCAGAGAGAAAATGTTTCTAAGATGAATCTCTGTTTTCTGGAGGATGCTCATGGCTGCCCCCAAAGACCTCAAAGTGAGTCCTACATGTATATATATGTCTTTATTTAAACTCAGAACTGTGTCGTTAGCATTAGCTTGTCACACCTCACCGCTGGTCAACTTCTCAGAATCCTGCTTCTTTTTTAAAATCACCAAGAAGTACAACCAGAGTACTGCATACAGTCCGTCATTTATTCTGGCGATTTAGGAAAGTCTGAAGATTTTGTAAGATAACATTTCCATTCATTCAAATCACGTTAGAGATTTCAATGTTGCGTCCGCATCCCGAATCCTCGTAAACTGTTCTGCAACATGCTAACCCTGCCACTGTCGGATCAGCTGACTGCAGATATTTAACACGAGAAGACACGTGTCACAAAACTCTAAACTTAAATCAGAGTCATGGAAGAAATGCATGGGGACAGTTTTACATCACTTGGAAGGAAAAGGGAGAAAAAACATGTTTTAGTTTCAAGCAAAATTCATTATTTTTCACCAAGTTGCTTTACAGATATTGTCTTTAGCGTCTCTGATGTTTGTTTACATCTCATACTGTGAAACCTTGTTACTAACTCTACTAGAGTCTATAGCTGCTTGATTTGTAGTTTTATCTCTAGGCTGGAAATCCCTTCAATCACAGAAGGTCAATAATAAACAGCACTTTCTCGTTTTACTGAGTAAATGTCTGAAAACTTGTCCGACAGGCACCGGTTCACACACGATCACACACATTCTGATATAATCACGCATGCACACACACACACACAAACAAACACACACAATCGATCTCTTGAATGCAGTCACACACAAACACTCACACATGCTCTCTTTCTCTTTCACACTGTGTTCTCGTTTTCTCTGGCTTCATAATTTTCTATTTTTTTATCTACAGATCAAGCCTTGTATATTCTGATGTTCCATTTTGCAGCTCAACGCTCGCTGCTCGTCTGCCTTAATGTTTTTATCTGCTCTTTGATTTAAATAAAGATTTACGAACTCCACTCGTTCACTTGCTGTGTTTATCTGTACCGTGAAGATATCACTGAACTCTTCACTACAACACAACCTGGAATACCAGTGAAGACTAAGAAATCCAATTCCCCTTTGTATCTCAGACGACTGAAGGAGCAGTGTAACATGATTTTAATGTTGAGTCCCATTTGTGTCTTTAGCAGGAGAAGGTTACGACGCCTGTTTCTGTGCAGACAAAATGAGAGCACAAAATGGGGGCATATGTTTACAGGATGAGCATTAATCTGTGAGCATGATGTTTTTTTTGGTCAGGGTTAACGTCTGGCTCTAAACTTTTTATTTGAGAGAAATGTAAACACCTCAGCTGAACCACCACCGCCCCCTAGTGTCAGGAAGAAGTCTCTGCTCTTGGCAGCGGAGGTCAGAGATTCACCTGGTTCTGCTCTGGGTGTCTCTGCATCACGACCTCCCACATCGGTTCAGTGAGCTTCACCATCCAGAGCCTCCTCCCCAGGAAGCAGAGCTCCCTGTCGGGGCACAGCTGCTGCTGTGGCCCCCCTGGACTCCTGCAGAGAGCAGCAAGCAGGGCCGGTGCCAGGGAGGGGAGGGGTAGGGAAGGTAATTAGAAAGGAGAGGACACAAGGACAAGCAGAGACCATAGAGTGTATATAACAGTGTAGAGACAGGTGCTGCAGGAACCTGAAGCAGAAGATTGCTGTGCATCTATTTAACAGATAAATCCTGGTTTTAAAGTGAACTGGAAGACAGAGAAATATTTTTGCTGCCTGCTAGTGGACTAAGATAATATACCAGAATAAGTTCCGTGCTTCAAACTGAAATATCAGAGAGAGAGAGAGAGACATCACAGAAACATAATGAGGTTGCAGCACTGAACACCAGGTTTTCACCACATGCTAATTAAACTGTTCTAACACGCACATGTTTTAATACCAGAATATGTATCTCTAAAGTTCTCTAATTAATATTTTGTTCATCCATTACTCCATTAAGAGTTTACACTGTAGAATGTACAGCGACGCTTTAATAACAATGAAAATGTGAGTTTTAGCAGGCGTGATGCTAACTAGCTTAGCAAAGTAGATAATCCTGGTTAGGACATAAATGTGAAGCTCATGAACTAAATCAAATCAAATAAAATGTGGATCTGTCCGTTTATCAGGATCCACTTCAACATGTAACGGTTGTGAACACAGAACCTCAGTCT
This sequence comes from Paralichthys olivaceus, assembly GCF_024713975.1. Lineage (NCBI taxonomy): Eukaryota > Metazoa > Chordata > Actinopteri > Pleuronectiformes > Paralichthyidae > Paralichthys > Paralichthys olivaceus. The sequence continues at coordinate 3,976,191 of NC_091099.1, read as the reverse complement.
CATGGTGGAACTTGAGGTGAAGTCAGAAGGTCACCTCAGTCATGAAGATAAATATCTGTTTCATGGTGATGACTACAATAGTTGTTGTGACATTTTAGTTTGAACCAAAGACTGAAATACATCATAATAAAAAAACACCAGGAACAAGTGAAGGTTTTTATATGGTGAATGAAAAAAGATGTGACTGTGCGTGTGACCGCACCAACTCCAACAAGTCAGCTGTTCTGAGTTCTGCAGTTAAAACAGTGGTGACATCACACACTAAACTTATTATAAACTTTACTTCTCAGGGGTCTCTTCATATTCTTCCTGTCACTTTGTTGAAAATGTTTACGATAAAATGTTGGTTAGAATCTCACACAGACACACACACAGCTTCCTACTTGAGTCTTAACATGTGTACACACACACACACACACACACAACCCAAGGGATGTGACATGTTGCAGAACACTCGCTGATCTCACACATCTTCATATAGCTCACAGTAAGAGCTCCTTTGTCATTCCCACATTACTGCCATCACTTCCACTGTTACACCCAGCGCTAACAAGACACACATGCAAGAAGGCCTTCCTCTACACACACACACACACACACACAGACACACACACACACACACACACACTCTGCATGGTGGTGACATATTGAATCTCACTATGCTGATGTGCTTGGCTGATCAGCGCCTCATGCTGGTAGCTATTAAAGTTTCTATCATACACACTGAGACACGATGGCTGATGGCAACACTTGCAGGAGCCAGACGCAGAGACTGGAATGTGGCTTTTAAGTTGAAACTTCATTATGATATTAAAAGTTCTTATTGTTTTATTTAACCAGGCGGTGATTTCATGCAGCTGTGTCTCAGAGTTCATTACACATCACGTGGAAATGATGTCACGGAAATGTTTTGCTCTCGAAACAGAGACGAGTCGTCCATCTTGATTTTTTCCATCTATGTCTCCAACTTGTCTGAACGTTCTGCTCTGACCTCTCTCATCAACAAACTTTCTCTTCCACTCACAGGATGTTTTTCAATTTCTAGAGACGGTTGTGTGTTGAAATCCCCGACACCAACAAGCATGAGATCACAGATTCTGATGTTTGATGCTCCTGACTTCTATGTGCAGGAATTTTAACTCTGCACCGCTGCCACACAAGTTTGGATATTTCATGAAGGTGTTGCTAATAAAAATGCTCAGTGATTTTTATTAAAAATGAATAAATCTATAGTTTGAAAACTGAACCAAACTGAACTGGAGAGACTGAGTCCAGCTCCTCTCTGTAAGTGAAGTGATCGACTCTGATGTAAGTGTGGCTGCAGGTGACGTCTGTCAGAGACGGTGTGAAAATCTCACAATGAGTCTTGTTTTCAGATCGAGGTGTGTTCACAACCCTCTCTGTAGCTTACTGCGAGTGTGCATGTGTGTGTGTGTGCACGGCAGAATCTATAAGAAGTTGTGTTTGTCTTTTGTTACGTTGTGTAGATGCAGTCAAAGCTTCTGCACGTCTTCAGACTTGAAAAAAAACAAACACAATCAGTGATGTCATTACATTCTGTTCGCTGCTCTCTTGAACTTAAAGGTGCTAACGTTGATGATGGACTTTAGGAGCGCTGTTTAGCCGCCAGTTAGCATCTCTGCTAGTGTGGTGCTTAAAAAAGTCATCACAAACATATAAGAAGACAATAAAATGGTTTCTTATTGTTATAATTATTATAAATACGTTCATAATTAAATAAATAAATGAAATTAATGCGAATAATGAACCTCCTGCAGCCACATCGACAAAAATAACAAACATACACGTGTTTTCCACTCATGTGGATTTTGTCACAGGTCTGATGACACACTGTGGTGTTTTCCAGAAGCAGGTAGAGGAGATGGAGAGGAACTGTGGGGAATGTCTCACAATGTTTCTGGCTTCGACTAAGAGGTGAGAGAGAGATTTTGCAAAGGAAGTTGTTGTGATGCCACCTGCTGGTTTGCAAAACAATAACACGACAGTGCTGTTTAACAAGGTTTAATTTGAATCCACGCTGCATATTTGAAACAGGTCGTTCTGAGGAATGTGTGTTTCCATCAGTTCACACACCAACAGCTCTGTCCTTTCAACAGCACTAGAGCTCAAAGCAAAAGAGTGAGAGAGGAGGCTGCCCCCAATTCAATTCATACGCTTTATAACAATTATTATATGATTATTATTGTCATTTTCAGGACACTGTCTTTAACACATGTTTCTTCTGATAGTATAGAAAACATCACAAACCAAAATGACAGTTACCATCGACCACATTTATGAATCCACAAGGAAACAGTGTCGCTTTGTTTTAAAGGCGTAAAAGTACAAATCTGACAGTAAAGGCCTTTACACATTGGAGCAGTTTTTTTCCAGTTAATTGATTTGCATGTCAATATATTCTGTCAAACTGTTTAGTTTGGTCCTAAGAACTTTCAATAAGTGAATATTAAGCAGTGTAAAATCTTCAAAATTTCAAAATTGATTTCTTTGGCATTAACTTATCACTACACAATACTGCAGTTTAGGCTATAAAGCATTTTACTTCAGACGTCAAACTATCCCATCAGCATCTTAAAATATGTGCAGGACCGGGGCCTTTTAATAAAACCTCTTTCAAATTGCTGCCGGAAATATAAGTTTAGCATTTTGTGGTGATTATCCATCAAACCCCTCGTGTGTAAAGGCCTCATTCGACAAATCCAGTGATTTAACTTGTTTTCTGAAATGCAGTTTAACTGAGTTTTCTATTCGCATGTGTAATTATTGTTCTACGGCGTGAGGGTGTGTGGGGGACCGTGAGGAGAACAGGAAACATCACCAGACACTTTGCTTTTTTCTGCATACTTCTGTGCATTTAAATTACAGGTTAAGTTATTGTTACTGTTACAGATATATACTGATTTTTTGTAACTCAGCCAATTTTTATCTTACGATCTCTTATCTTATCTTAGTGGCAACACATTACTAATTGTAATTCAGTGGTAACCACGCAGCTCATCTATATGCAGGATCCTGCTAATTACTCATTAATTCCACCATGATTATCAGCATAAAGTCATTACAGTTATTTATTGCTTGTTTATTTTTGCTGACAACAGAGACAACCAAATATTCAAATTCAAACAAACAGTTTAAAATGATCCTTCATTCTTCACAGTCCTTCGTTAGTGTGTCAACGATTAGATTAGTGTCACATCGGGCTCACGATCAGCTGCACACTGTGGGTGAGTGTGATGGTGTAAGGGGTGAGGGTGAGGGTGAGGGGAGTGAAGAGGGTGGAGAGTCAGTGTGAGGATCAGGGTGAGGAAAAGACGGTGTCACTGATGCCATGGGACCTGGTGATGAACTGACACAGGACCACAGGGACCTGGGTTCTGTCAAACTGTCACACCCCTCACACTCACATGCTCTGGTTATGCTAATTAGACATGTGCATTGTGTGTGTGTGAGTGTGTGTGTGTGTGTCTGTGTGTGTGTTTGTGTGTGTCAGAACAATGTATTAGAACTGGTCTTGTGTTGTTGCCATTAGGGAGAGAGGAGAATCTGAAACTGAGAAACTGAATCTGTGAAGTTTACACGAAGTGAAATTAAATAAAGTAAAAAGAAAGGTTACACGTGTCTTCCTCTGCTGAAGCTCCAGCAGGTGGCAGCATTGCTCCTCAAACTGCAG
>NC_091099.1:3890000-3967500 GCF_024713975.1 Paralichthys olivaceus | reverse complement strand
CCCCCAAGGAGCTATTTGTGGGATGCGGCTCGCCCGTGTCCCTGCTACAACATCCCTGATAGCAAAATAAATGAAGTTAAATGGAGGGGGGGGGGAGAGGAGCCTCCTGCAAACCTGCAGCTGTGAAACCTCTGGTTAGTTGTAGCCAGTTGCTGGTTTGTGAACCTGGGAGTAAAACTCCATCACACTGCTGGTTACATATCAGTGTCTGACTCTTTTGACTTTTTTTATTTTGATATTACGTACCTTGTGTTCCTGTTGGCTTCTTCCTGTCTTTGTCCAGCTTTTCTGATTGTCCGCTCGGCCCTGATGTGTTTCACCTGTGTCCAATTATCCCACAAACCTCCCTCGTGAATTGAATCCCTGTCCCGATCTGTTGTCTTTGTCATTTTCTCTGTTCAGCGTCACCTCATGCTATGGTTCTGTTCCCTGGAGTTGGCTCATGCTTCTGTTCCCTCATGTTTCACAGCCTCTTTGTGTTGGGTTTTCACGTTGCATCTGTCTGTCTGTCTGTAGCACCTTCTGTAAGTTTCTTCGTTATATATGAAATTATCTTCACTGCACCTGCCTGTCTTCAGCGTGTGTCTGGATTGTGGGCCCTGAAATGCTGGAGTCCCCCAGGACTCCCTAACAAGACTGAATGGCATTGTCTCTCATTCAGAAATGGGGAAATCTGGTGAATTACAGTGTGAATATCAATCAAAATGAGTTAGTAATCACTTTAAATGTATCTTGTTTAAGATGGCATCTGTTTTAAGAAGTGAGAATGCACATCCTGCATCTTCTTGACACAAAGACATGTGCTGTGTGCTGTTCCACCAGATTCAACACTGCCTTTCATTGGGCCCATAACAGTGAACAGGCTGGATTTGAAGCTGATAAGATAAACGGTTCTCAAGATAAGTGAGACACATACAGACAGATTTCTGGAATTAGTAGCTAGATAGATATATAGATAGATAGATGAGCACTACATTCAGATAAAGTCTGACTTTGCACTGAATAATACTGAATCAGCAACTTCTGCGAGAGTCTTCTTTCTTTCACCGCCTTACTTCTCGAGCAGGGCGAGTTGGGTTTCCAGACATCTCGATGAGACTAACATGGATAGGTTAAGATTAAAATGTCAGTCTGTCCATCCTTCCATCCCTTTGCCTGTCTGCCCTTTACTCTTGTCTTCCATCCATTCATCATCCATCTGGCCAGTTATTTAGCTAACACCCTCCAGCCCTCAGCCATCCATCTCTCTCATTCTTTATGTCTCTTTCTTCACATTTCTCCATGCATCTGCCTGTCTATGTGTTTTTCCTCTGCATGCTGTTGCAGCATTGCTAAAAGGCTGTCAGCTTTGACCTTTACCTGCACCCCCGAAACCCTTCACCACCAACACAAACAGTCTGGAGAGAGACGCACACAAGACCTAACGGACAAAGAAAAGCGAGACAAGGTGTTTATTTATATATTCATATATAAACACTAATAAATGAGCCTTTGTCTGAAGCGTCATCTTTATCTTCTTCTTTATTTGATTTATTGGAGGATGGCAACCAACGTCAAGGTGCATCACTGCCATCTACTGAGACTTTGATCTCAGAAATCAAAGTCCACTACATATACACCTGCCGTCCACCCTACTCCACAGTTTCAGTTGCTGAAACTGAATTTGGAAATGCTTTTAGTTTGAAAAGTCCAGGGCTTCATTTTAATCTGGAGGGGCAGAAACAGATGTTTGGAAACCATAACATAGACACACACGCTTGCTGATTGGGCATTTTCAGTCACGACATGATTCGTCAGGCTCCTGTCACATGACCTCCATCCAGAAGAAAAACAACTGGTATCATCCTCAGCGACCGGTGTAGAACCAACATGGATTCAAGTATTACTAGCATGTGCAGGCCCAGTGACCGTTCTTCAGTGTGTTATTAAATCCGACCCAGAGACGATTGCTCATGTGACCCGAGATCGTTGCTCACTCGCTGATGAGCTGCAGTTCCTTCCTTCACCACACTGGAAGATCAACATTCACTTTAAAGTGAAGCTGATGAACTGAATTCAAACTAATTCCACACAGAGAGAATAAAAACACATTATGAGAAGAAACCTGGTTCCATTGTTCTGAGCCTAACGTCTGCTGAACGGAGCAAAGCAGCGGTCGATACCCTGCTGCTCCAGGTGTTGCACTTTGTTAAAAATAGACAGGCGTCTACGAGGACTGTTGCTTTATTACAAACACAGGGTGGATGCAGACTGCTGGACTTTTACTTTGAGCTGTGTGCGGTTTATTTTGTGGGAAGAAGCGGAGCTGTGATGTGACCAGACAGGTGTAAGTGTGTGCTGCCTTACACAGCTGTCAGCCTTCCCGTCGCATCACGCCGGTGATTTTTCACAGAGCCGAGGGAAGGAAGGCTGTGACCGAGACGCTGCAGTGACGCACCTCACTAACGGACTGTCTCTCACCCTTCTATTGTAAAAAAAAAAAAAAAACCACAACAGCTCTGATGGATCTAGAGCTGCAACAGTTTGATGGAATCTAATGGCATCAGTGTGTCTCTCTCTGTCTCCACTAATTGGATGTTATTAGTGTGTGAGGGCAAACTAAAGAACAAGTCATTTCATTTGTCACCTTTATCACCAGCTTTTTATTTGAGCTTTGTGTGCAGCTCTGTTAGCCTGTGACTCTGTAGCTTTCAAACGGGACCCGGAGAAATGCAGTAAACGTGGCACACCTACTTTTTGTGTTCACGGGAATGGATAATAAATACTTCATTTTGTCTGAGGCTTAGTCGGTAAAATTCCAGCATAACAGTGAAGCTTATTTTTGATTAAACTCTCGTTCAAAAGACATTAATAGTGATAAATGTTCTGCTACATACAGTCGAGCGCATTCCTCCGTCAAGGCTGAACAGTCCATTAAAATTCAAAGCTGCACACTCTCGTAAATATCAGTCCTGTAAATGTTCTGATTTCTCTCATCAAGATCCACAAATTATACCCTGGGAGATTTGAGAAAATATCCCAGTGCCACCTATCTGTATCTTATTCTTATTAATTGTTGATATCGGAAAGATCTAAAGAAACTGCAGTATTTGTGTGCCCTTTTGTTACCTCTTGATCGCCCCCTTGTGGCTGGGAGCAGTATAGGTCATAAACCCAGCCTACTCCATGTTAGTGGATGGGACATGGACCAAACTGAGAAGTCTCATAATCCAATTTTCTTTCATTTAGGTAGTTGTCGTCACTGGTGAATGTTCAACCTCCACAATCTGTTTCCAAATAAAATAAAGCACGAGATGGCAGCACAGTCAGGATATCTTCACTTTTCTACATTGGGAGAAAGGTAGAGGTGCGTAGTCCGGCATGTATCAAATATCGTTGTTGTTGTGATTTGTCCTCCACCAGGATTTTCCTTCGTCGTCTCTGCATCGTCTCACCCTTTGACCCGTTTCCGTCTCCACTCACAAGCCTTTCTTCCTGTCCATCGCTCCATCTTCCATTAAGAGCACATGGCTTGGATATAAGTGCCAGTTGAATCGGTCCTCTTTTCTCTTCAGCGTTTTAAATAACTCTGCCTCTCACTGGCCTCTATCTCCTAAGCTCTTAGCTGTCTCCCCAACCCTTCTCTGGCTTTTCTCTCTCAGCTTCTGTGCTCATCCAGTCTGCTCCGTCCCTTTCAGTGTTATTTGTCACATCAGCTCCATGACTACCAGTGGAACTGATTCTATCTCCAGGATTTTTTTCTGATTTTGCATGTCCCCAATGTGTTGGAGCTTCAAACATATGAATGAGTTGGACCACAGATGTCAGTGTTTGTCTGTGTTATCACTGTGAAGTCTGTGTGACCCGTCTGATTCATTTCCTCTGCCATCCTCCCACTTTGCACTGGGATACATCCAGCCGTCATAGGACACTGAATAAGAGTCTCACTCCATTTCTATCGGTTTGTGTTTGTTTGTCATCCTTCCACCAAACTCGGTTCTGTAGTTTTTGCTTAATCCTACAGAAAAATAATCAAACTAACAAGCTAAATGCTAATGTTCAATGCTAATATTTTTAATAACAGGGTGAGGGTCTGTTACTGTTCGGATTGATAGACCCCTAGCGGACATATTGTCCATTTTTAATTATTAATTTCCTTATTGTAAGTATTTTGGTTATTTCTGTCGATTCTTGGTCCGTACTTTCCTTCCTGGAAATTGGACCTGATGGTGGCACTACTTTTAATATCAATGCCAGTGATGTGTGTTTGTCTTTTTGCCCCACGTCTTACCTTCTGTCTGTCCCTCTTCTAACTCCCTGATCACATCTCTCTCTCTCTCTCTCTCTCTCTGCTCCCTTAATGTGTAGATGAAATGAACGGACTCTCCTCTCTGCATACATTTCTTTTAATTGGGGGCGTGAGAAGCAAACTCAAGTTTTCATCTTCACATCCATCAGGTGCATTTAGCACACACACACACACACACACACACACACACACACACACACACACAGAGTGTTAATGTGCTGAGCGGCTGCTATGCCTTCTAGTTAAAGATAGCTGCAGTGAAGGATTTTAAGATGGAATATTTTTTACTCAATTTATAGTTGTAGACATATTTCCAGCATCACAAATGTGATTGTTAAGTGGGCGAAATAAGTTTAATGCAGAAAGAGATGAAAAATACTGCAGTTATTATTTTGCTTTTACTACAGTGGGTGGTGTTCCTACTTCATCCAGACTAGTTTGTTACAACTGACCTTTGGTACGTTTGCGCCTAACAACACTTTTTAAGTTATCACATTTTTGTGAAGCTTTCAGTTTTCCAGCTCTTTGTTTTACCGCTGCTGCTCAATCCACATCAGTGAGGAGAGGAAAAAAAGCTTGCATACTTTGCTTTCATTTGCTTTGGAAAATTATTTCTTTTGTCCTTCACTGTGATGCAGAAGGGACGCACACGGTGAAGGACAAAACCTCACGGATTCCAGCAGAAAATGTGAAAATGAGAGAGAGAGCTGAGAATCAAGAAATATGGCGGTCTGATATACAGTGAGCCCTGTGTCTGGGGCCGTCTCCTTCAGGGGACATGGCCCACAAAGGACGTGGTCTTCGTGAGACAAGTAGACTGCAAAGGCTGAAGCAAAATCACACGGTCTGGTCTACAGAGGATATCCTTGATCAGCATCAACAGCTTGTCCCGCTATTAACTGCTGTCGCCTAGCAACAGCCATTGCAGTTGGACACGGCAAGAAAGTTTCAATGCCCCGTGGTTATTTAACACGTGCACCGTTATCTGTTCGGTTGAGACGTGGTTCTCAAGGGTTGGACGTCTCCTTACCGCGAACCCTAAAACGCTTCATCACAGAAACATGATGAATCCTGGGATAGGTTGGCCCGGAAGGGTTCCACCAGTCGGAGCCATCGTTGGTCACCACTACAAAATGGCAAAACCCCCAATACATGGTGGACCATATCGTGATTAGTGAGTGATTTCAGAGCTGCAGGCCTTTTTACACAGCAGAACATTCAGACATATCACGGTAGGAAAAGTTCAGATGCAAATAATGACGTTAATAAATGGACCAAGGCCGTCGTTAATGTGATCAGAACATCTGGGCTGTGGAGAAGGAACTTGGTTATTGTGTCTTGTAGGTGAAGACTATGACTTATATTACATTTCTCATCCTAAGAACACAAACACACACACACACACACACACACACAATGGGTGTAGTGTGCTGGTGTTATTACAGTAAGAAAATTGGCCTTTTCCTCTTCCTGAGAAATCAACCATCGATCTCCAGAGTCAACACCTCATGTCTCTCTAATATTTGCACACAGGTGCAAACAAACATTAAAACAAGCACACACAACTACAATAGAAAAATGAATGTAAGAAACCAGACACCATCCACTCACACTCACACACACACACACACACACACACACACACACACACACACACACACACACACAAATAGAAATGACCAACATGTAAAACAGTCTTGTTGGACTCACCTTGTTAGAATTAAATTACGTCACCTCCTCTAAGAAAAATGAGCATCCACTACTCGTCGCTGGCCCCAGTGACATGTTTTTCTTCGGCGTACCAAATGTTCTCCAACATGTCTGGCTTCCTCTTGTGAGCACAACAGTGTTTTCAGCGACGGCCCACTTCACACCTCCCATTCGAGTTTATTTGCATCGTTCTTTCCAGCAGCTTATGGCAAAGTAGTCCGTCTATTTTAGTTTCGAGCCGTCCTCTCGTTGCCTGCCCACTTCACACGTCTTCTAGGACTCGTAGAAAACTCTCATCGTTAACAGGACTTGTTGAGACAGTTGATCAGACAGTAAGGGACGGTAAGAGCCTTTGCTGAAAACCAGTGATTTTACGTAGTGTGTGTTTTTGTGGAGCTCCCAAGTCAGCTGCAGGTCTTCACGTCATGTATTTCAGGAGCCGCTCCATGTTGATTTCATACATATTGTCTTTCTTTTCACATTAAGAATCGGGAAACAATTCTTCCGCCCTTATCACTTATTATCAAAGCTGCACCTGGGCTATATATATCTTGGTGTTTCTCACCTCTCCCACAATTTGTCTTTGAATTTACCACCACCGCTCCTGCTCTCACACTCATCTCACAAGTCCCCATCTTCCCTCTGCCTCCCAACTGTCACGCTAACAGACGTTCCGTGTTCTGCGCTCTTACCCTCTCACCTTTAACAACTATCTTTCATCCTCTATGACAGTATATTTAAATGTGTCCTTTTCTTATACACTCATGCACAGCAGGGTTTTGGCAATCAACCTGCACTCATAAAAATTGATTTAGACAAAGTGCGAATTAGAGTGAGAAAGGAAAATTACAGGGGGAGGGTGAACAGACTCTGGCTGAGATTAAAATCCTGTTGAGGTTCATTAATAACTACAGAGTACATTTGAAATACATTTGGTCTAAAAATCAAGGTTTTGTTAGAAGGATTTCAGATTGAAAATCCGTTTTTCAAGAATAATCAAATATTTCAAGGACGGGCCAAAGGGTTGTTTCACTGAAAGGAATTTATCATTTTGTTTTCACTCAACAATCTTTTCCTCAACCAAACTTCTTCTTTTAATCATTCCCCCATGAAAACTCTTCTCAGGTTAAGGTGGTTTGATGACCTGCTAGCAGCTGTGTCTTCCATGTGCACCTTTTTGTATTGATTTGGTCTTCTGCGTTCTTACACACACCACTTCTGGAAAATTACAGGAAAATGTCAGGAGATCTGGGGATATCTGAAAGCAGCTACACAGTCATTCCCCCTCTAACCTTCCCTTGTGCGTTGCATTTTATAATATGCTGCGAGGTGAGATTTGGCCTGAACTGCAGAGTGTATTTACTCTTAATCACCACTCATGAAGCCCGTTCACTGGAAATGCGGACCAATTAAATAATTAAGATGTTGCTCTCGAAACTAGTTCAAATCTGACAAATGTGTTTCTGTCTGCACTCAAATCTGAACGTGTGCCCTGGGCTTTCTCCTGAGTTCTGACATTGAAAGAGAAGAAGAGACACGTGATCCGCGTGCAACAAGTAAAGAGGGAACAAGAGATGAAAGCGTGAGATGAGCAAGAGAGAGAGAAGGAGGGAAAGAGAGAGAGAGAAAGAGAAGTGATGACAGGTTATTTTTCACCTTTCCTCTCCTGACAGCTGATGTTATTTCCCATTCTCCTCGGACACGCAGCAGATCCAATCTAAGGCTTCTCTGGACGGCCCTTCTGAAGCCCCATAACCAAATGAAAACCTTTATTACATACACCTTACACAGACCGCACACACACACACACACACACACACACAGAGGCTTGAGAAAACGAACACCATCTGTATCCTTACTCCTAAGAATATGAAAAACCATGATTGATTAACAGTATCACTTTTTATTCATTTTATATACTTTGTGATGTGTATGTCTTTTATTCTCATTGTGTTGTTAGGACGTATATGTTCATTCAAACGTGTGTTACTGATGAACCACTGCACTCAGGTCTCCCTTTAAAATAAGTTTGTGTAAATAAAGGTTTGAGAAACACTGAAAATTAAAATAGAAATATCACAGTTATATTTTTAAAAGTAAGAATATATACTCAACACACATTTCTACTTGCAATATAAAAATCTGTATGTATGTGCAAATACATGCATGTTCCAGTTTTAGTTTAGTGTGGGTGGCATGCTAGGTGCACCCCGCAGGCATTTACTGTTTGACCATGCGTGTGCGTTTGTGTGTGTGTGTGTGTGTGTGTGTGTGTGTAATAGTAAAAGCCACAAGGGACCACATCAGGTGAAGGTTTAATTCTTCAACGGTTAGTTTACAGAGTTTTATTGCTGTTCACAAGGCTGAGTGTGTTCGCTGGAGACAAATATACTGTACTGCACACACACACACACACACACACATGCAAGCACAACACTGGGAAATGTGCGCCAGGCCATAAAACTAAAAGCCCCACAGAAGATCTCTGCTGTGAGTACTCTAAATTATTATTCTTCCTCTTCCTACATCCGTCCCCACCTGATCTTTATTCATTTTCTTCCTCCTCCTCCTCCTCTCCACAAACTCTCTTACATGTAATGCACCTTGTGGAGGATCTCTACACTGTGATAACACTGTGTGTGTGATATTCTGACGATAGGATGAGATCAGTATTCGAGACAGAAATGTTCCAAAAACCAAGTTGAGATCAGTTTTCGAAAGAGTGAAGGAGAAACGGAGCGACTCAGAGAGAAAGAGACTGTGAGTGGGGGGTTGGGGGGGTGGGGGCGGGGTGATGACAGCTAATCAGATAGGTGTGAGAGAGGAGGGTCAAGGTAAACGTTCCTCTTAACACGCCACTACCACTATCAGGTCACTTCAGTCTATTAGCATGACGGAGGGGTCGTACCCTGGGAACTGTGGGAAATTGAGTTTCTGTATTCTCTGGGGGTATGAGTGTGAATTAGAGAAAAGGAGAAAGGTCAAGACCAGACTTCCTCCAATGACATTTCTCCGCCAGTACAAATTCTACAAATCATCACGGGTAGAAGAAGTATGCAGACCATTTACCTAAGTAGAAGTATTGGTTAATATACTCTAACAAATAAATGTGTTCAGTATTTGTATATAACCCACTGGAATAGAGGGTATTTGAGATGAGCCCTGAATTTATCCATTAATTCCACTTCTCTCCTTTAACCTCTCTGCCAGTCAGACCTGTGGATCCTCCTCAAACAAGCCACAAGCATGTAGCTATTATGAGATTTCTTTTCCTCCTAGATCCATATTAGACTTTGCAACTTGGGCCTGACTTTTCATTCAAAGATGGAGTAAAAAACATATGCACTCAAGGGTTTCAGATATTAAATATGCCAGCCCTGAGTGGGTTTACTTTGTCGCTGATAGTAGATGGATATCATGAAATATTGATGGCAGATATCCCAGAGAGTTTGTTGCTTGTGTCTGCAGAATGCTTTCCATGGTACAGCATGCCACAATAAATATAAATAAATAGATTATAAATAAATAAAAACATTTTCCAAATATATACCTTAACTTCATACATTAAGTGCACCCTGTGCGACTAAAGACAAGAACTATTTCATGTGGTCTGGGTTTGTGTAAAAAAGGTTATTTTCATCCAGTAGCCTTTTTACCTCCATTGTCTCAACACTGGTATCACACTCACACTCATACTCTTCACCCTCCAGGTCAACCATCCCTGTTTTCTTATGTTTACATGTGTTACTGATAACCTACTTTGTTTTTTATGCTCGTATTCAGTCTCATAATTAGTTTCAGTTATGGTTTGTAAATGTTTACATGCTAATCTAATGTTCAGAAAACACATCATTGTCCTCAGACTGTCCCTTGCTGCAGCTCCTCCTGTCAGCCTCTGTCTGCAACACTTGGTTCGAGCTCCTGTCTCTTTAAGAGCCCCTCCTGATGAAACCCAGTCTGCTCTGATTGGCCGGCGGGTCCACTCTGTTGTGATTGGTCAACAGCTTCCAGCACCTCCGCATTCTGGGCTTTTGTAACTTTGCAGAACTTTTCCTTCAAGTAAAACACTTTACAACACAATGGAGAACAGAAAAAAATGGAAACGCATCACACAGTAAGTCTCCTTTAAAATAAAACCAGTGAAATGTCTCATGACTTGAGGGATTTAAATCTTATAAACTTTAGATTTTGCCTCATGAGTTAATGTAATTCAACATCCAGCAGAAACAGCATGTTCTCCTTGTGAGTACTGACCACAACTATAAACTCACAGAACTACCAGTGCACACAAACCCGTTAAGATACAGAGGTTGAGATGTTAGTTTTATCAGATCAGTTAAAGAAAATCTACAGTTTTATTTTACGAATTAAAATCTAAATTCTAACTGTAAACAACTTCACCCAAGCAGCTTGCACCCGTGCACTCGGCTGTCGCGCTCTGTCACCGCCAGACCCACCAATGTCCTGTCAACAAAATGTAATCAGGTTAAGAAAATGAGATTACAGGCTGCACTTTCCATATCTGATTTGATTATTTCAACAGAAGTGCTGGAGGCGGTGACAGGCAATAATTCACTTAATGGCAGCTCCACTTCAAAAACACGCCTATAAATAGCCAGAGCATATGTTAATTAATCTTATGTCAGGACAACTGTATTTTAAATAACCTAATAGATTTTCATTAGAACATCATGATGCTGATACATCAATAAATACAGAGGAAATAGATTCTGCTACGTGTTGCTTCGAGGTCAACACCCGACATGGAGCCACAGCTGATGATTTACCCTCTGGGGTCTCGGGACGTTCTTAAATTTGCCTTTTACATGTTCTTTCATATCACATAATAAGCTTATGTTCATCTTTGACTCTCATCTTTTTCTGTACTGAGGCTCAAAGAGCATAGAGTCAACATAACATTTTGCCTTTATTCCCATAATATTAAGACTTAATACTTGCGATCTCAGATGTTTTTCAGCTCTAAGAGGTTCTAATACTTTATTGTAGGTTGGTCATTAGTATTAGTGTTGTGAAGAGATTTTCTTTAAGAAGGAGAAAAGGCGAAAAGGCAAGAAGCTTGAAAAGATGGAACACTTGCTCAACATTTAAACGGTATTCTCAGAATGCAAAAAGATTCTGTATTTGGTGTGACACTTATATTCTATAACGTAGAGTGTGCGTCTTTAAAAAACAAAATTTTTGGTTTGTATTTTTTGCCCTCGCCTTCCCTTTCATTAGGCCGAGATCACTGAGAGTGAGAGCTGGATTGGCGAATGCAAACAGGACAGTGGACACTGGCTGGTGGAATAATTGGGACTAGACACCATTTTTGCTGCTGCCTCGGTGTCTGCTCTGCCAGTGGCTCCTCGCTGTGTGATGTCCCAGTGGTGGACTGCATCCTCTGCCTCCTTGCTTTTCTCTTTGTGTTTAGTCACCTCTGTTTCTCAGACCTGTTCGACATGTACAAGCAAGCCCAGCGAGCGAGCTCCTCGATGAAACAGAAAGAGGGCAGACAGAAAGCGGAGGACATTCAGTTGCTTTTTCCTCCTGCTGCCATCTATTTAAGAGAGCACACTGTGTAAAAAATGTACTGTACCTCAGGCAATGGTATGACACAATGTGAATGCACATGAACCCACCTACACACAAACACACACAGGTCTCAGGGGGGAAGGCCAATGATCACCAGACAGCACATCTTACTGATGCCTGGTTAACCTGAATCCCTCTGAATTTACCTGGCCCAGTGTGCATGAGTAGATGTGTGTGTGTGTGTGTGCATGTTTCATTCTGGAAGACTGCCTTGGTCTCTGTGTGAGTGTGTGTCTGTGTGTGTGAGTGTGCATGTGTGTGTGTGTGTGGGCGTGTTGTTTTGCAGGAAACTGTGGGACCTGTGATTTCTCCTCTGAGATGCTCTTTGCTGATTAAAAATCAGTGTGTGTGCGTTGTTCATGAGTGAAATTTATATGTTACATACATTTTTATCCACTTTATCTTTACACCTTGTCCATAATAGTGTTTTAAACCTCAGGTGCCAAATAACAGCCCCTTTCCAGTCTTAACACATTGAATATTTTTGGTTCAGTTTTTTCAACTTTTGGGAAAAATAGGACTTCATAAATAAAAGTGATACGTAAACTACAACAGCACCCACCCCCACCGAAGCCAAACAATCCTACACATGATTGTTCAGTTCTTATAGTGGAAAAATAAAATGGTCTGATAAGCTTATTAATGCTTTAGTCATAAAACAAAGTAATGTAATAGTGTAAATATTTCTCTATCTGTATTTGTTTCTATATCTATAGGTTATGTTCTCATCCCTGTACATTTTGTTTGTTTGTCAAAAGGATTGTGCACAATCCACAGAATAGTCGTCAACAAAACTTTGTAAAAGGATGTGACACTGACAGAGAAGAAACAATTTAATTGTGATGCTGATCTGGAAAAAGAGGCGGATCCAGTTTTTATTTTCACTTTGAAATTGTGAGAAAGGACATTTTTGACATTTTTCATTTATTTACCAGAAAATAATAAATAAATTTCGATGAAAAAAAAAAAGAGGAGCCTGGTCAGTGGCTTCAGAGGCAGAAACAACCAACAAGTGGTTCCATTTTACACTTTAAACTCAAACAGAGCTTAACTGAACAAAACTTTAAATTCAAATCACATGGCAACACCTTGAAGGCAACTGCTTATATAGCCTCTTCCATCAGGAGGAGCCAAACAGACCCAACCATTCTTGTTAGTCCCACCTCTTTGTAGCATGTTATGTAATTGAACTAACTTAAATGACTGATACTTGTCACCAAACACGTGACGACTTTAATGCAACACTCGAGACAAAATGCAGCAGATAATAATTACCAAAGCTACGAAACCTCCCCTCACACATGGTTTCTCCCAGTGACATCACTGCTGATGTCACCAAAGGTATAAATACAGGAAGTGTTGGGCCACTTCCTCCTTTAGTTTCCTGCAACACATGGTGGAAAAGGTGAGTTTTTATTTAACCTGTTCTAAACCTGCCGGTTGGTAAAGTTCTGTTCTCTTGTCCTGTGTTGATGCTCCAGAGCTTCTTCAGAATTAATCCTTATCATTAGTGAGTCCTCCTCAAACACTTCTACAAAATACGCAAACTTTTTATTTTTATGAACAGTCTACGGTTCAGGTGAAGTTGGAAAACTTTGCGTTAATCCTGCCTGGTTTATCAGCACCAATGATTTTTATAAAATGAAATTTGTTTTATGACTGTTAACGTGTGTTGGTTTATATATAAGTTTGAATGCTTTGTTAATGGTGTTATTTTTTTCATACGTTTGCATGTTGGCTATTTCAGAGGTCTGTTAAGCAACCGACGTTCAGAAGTTTTCAAAATAAAAGCTCTATAATGCAGTTCGATACAAAGCATTGCAGCAACCAAATGAACGTTGCGCTTTTACTTTGAAGTCGAATTGCCAAACAGGAAGTGATTCAATGAATGTTCTAGTCATGAAATAGAGATCAGTCACACACTGTGTTGTTCCTAATAGTTTTTATTGAATCTATGAACAAAGCTTTTTAAAACACGTTTGAAACATTTGGACAGAAATCAGTTTCATGCTGGTGTCGAGCTCCTTCAGTGGTCGTGAACATCAAAACCAGGCGGAGGTTCGACTCTGGTCTTTCCCCAGGCACCAACTCTTTTCCTCTGTCAAATTTCTTCTTTTTTTTTTTTTTGACAGACTGAAGAGGAAACAGATCTTGAGAGCTGCATTTCTTCATCTGATCCACATCTGTACTTTTAGTAGCTTCACAGGATTATTTTAGACTGAAGCAGCTTTGTCTGTTCTTCAGCCTCTTTTGTGCTTTAAGTCAGTTCTGCACCGCTCATGGGAAATGACACCTAGAGACATGTAAGATAATATTCCACATGTAGAACAAGACAATGTTTCTCCAGTCACTGTTCTACACGATCAAAACCAATTTGACAATTACACTGAGAGAACAAGTGTACGCATGCTTTCATCTATTTTACCTTTGTATAGAAATATAGCTGCAGACAACACAATCTAGTTCAGACTATTGTAGAAGAACAATTCTCACTTTCATTTATTAATACAAGAATAGGTCTGTAAAAAGAACAAGTGATACTTGTTCTTTTCAGTGTTCACACATAATCAGCTTCCAAACTCCACTTTTTAGTTCTGTGACGACAAAAGGACTTTTTCCGAACAATATGCCAACTTACTGAAGCCATATTTTTCTCCAATGTACGCAGGCTGTTTATTTCTTTGATTATTAATTTCCTGAAGCTATCACCTTAATTATTGTTGGAAGAACGTGTTGTCGTCCTCTTTACTTCACAGAAGCTTTGATTTGATCAT
Source organism: Paralichthys olivaceus (assembly GCF_024713975.1). Taxonomy (NCBI): domain Eukaryota; kingdom Metazoa; phylum Chordata; class Actinopteri; order Pleuronectiformes; family Paralichthyidae; genus Paralichthys; species Paralichthys olivaceus. The sequence goes on along the minus strand of NC_091099.1, from coordinate 3,953,136 downwards.
TTTCTCTCCGTCCTTCTTTACCCTCCAAAAATTATGAACTTCGGTGATCTCACTTCCTAAATGTCACGGCAGCACTGCGCAGCCTCAGAGTCTGAGGCTAGAGAGCATCATCGGCCAGGGGGCAGGCAGACAGACAGACAAGCAGACAGACAAGCAGACAAGCGTGGGAGTTCAACAGACAGTTAAATGAGCATGAGAGATAGACAGGTAATTAGGCTGGCAGGTGGACAGACAGGCAGTTTGGGGAATGGAGACAGGCCAGAGGCAATGAATATGACATCCATGGTCGCTTTAATCTTTGCTGAGCAAAAACCAACACACAAACTCACTCACACTCGTACACACACACAGACAATGTAGGTGTGGTGGGGGCAGCTTGCTCCTGTCTGTCAGTCCGGTCAAACTGCAGTCAGGCCAGTGTCACCCTGACAAACAATGAGCTCTGTTCCTCCTGCCTGACTGACGACCTTAGATAAACTAACACCAGTGTGTTTAAGAGCAAAGTGATTGTGAAGAAGGGAAGAAAAAGAAGGTTTGAGTCTGTGATGGGGGGGGGGGGGGGCAGACAGAGAGTAGATGGAGCTTGTCCCCTGCGTCCTGCATCTCGGATAAGTCCTTTTGGCCTGTCATTCACTATCAGCTGGTATTAGAAGCTGAAGAAAACCCCCAGGAGAGAGAAACAGCAGCAGAGAGAGACAGGGAGGAAAAACTGCAGGGATGACAAAGGGGAGGGAGGGAGGGAGGGAGGAGAAGAGAAAGGAAGACAAGAAGACAGTGAGAGAAGAGATGGTGGATCTTAAAACATTAACACCACAGATAGCAATTAAATAGTAAGTACCGAAGCAGCTTGTTATCATTTTCATGTTTGTGTATGTACAAAATAATTCAACAACACATGGAGGAATCTTCACCAGACTTTATCAGAATATTACTTCAGAGTTTTTCTCCAGATGATTCACTTTAGGAGGAGTATGGTCCAACATGTCTCTACAAATTGATCACGAGATACATTGATTCCAATGATTATGCAGGTCAGACAATTATTACTTACTTATGTACATTTTTGGAAAAAACGATCAAGTAGAACTTTGAGAGCTGAACAACATTTGAAGGAGCACTGCACAGATTTATCAGACTAATATTATTTAAGATCTTGATGTTGTCCCCTGTGGCTCTGAAGGTAACTTAACTGACATCACATTTTATTTGAAAACCTTTTAAAACCTGTATATGGGGAGTTTGAAAACAGAGCATTCACCAGGCAGCAAGTCTCCTCCTTAAAAAATACATGCCCCCCCCCCCCGTTGGTTCGTCTCCCAGTGGTGCTCATTGGGACTTAATTATTGCTGCACCTTCCTGTGGTTTCTTTTCCAGCTGCCGTGGGCTCATAGAAGCCATGTATTTCTTACAGTTGCGATATTACAGTATTTCCGCTGTACCACGCCTTATTGCACTTGTTTGCTGTACAATCCCACTGCAAACGCAGTTTAACATAGCTTCAGGAGGTATTTACACATCTGAGAGGTTTGGTCTCTTACACCCAATACGACTTCCTGCTGGTTACAGAGCGCATTTAATGGCTCCACTTTCAGACAGTCTCCCGCATCAGTTGCGATTATGATGATGATGATGATGTTGACTTGTGGATTACAGCATAAGTGCAGAACTGTGCTTATTGAGTGGCTGCTGTTAACCTAGAGAGAGAGAGTTTTAGTAAGATGTTAGGTGTGAGGGATGGAGGGATGGAGGGATGGCCACTGCTGCTGTTCACCTGTAAACTGCGTGTGTGAGAGACATGGTTACACAGACACACACACAGTGAGTGAAAGAGACCATAAAGAACAAATATATTAGATGTAGAAATTAGAGTTAAAGAGACAACTGCTGAGAAAATGGGTTGTGTTATCGAAAGGGTAAGAGAAGTTTATAGACATAATGAAAGGACAAGTTTGTATGTTGATTTAAAAGAGAGATAAATAGATGGATAGATAGATAGATAGATAGATAACCACTCCTGCTAATAGGATGTTGTGTTTGAGACACACACACACACACACATGGAATAAAGAACAAGATTGTAAAATAACAAGATTCAAGAGTGAGGAGAGAGAGAGAGTGGATGGATGGATAGACAGACAGATAGATAATGGATAGATTGACAGATGGGTGGATAGCTGCTCCTGCTGTTCACCTGTGTGAGACCTTATGTGTGTGAGTGAGAGAGAAATAACAAGTTTGTTAGATGTAGGGAAATTTAAAGAAGCAGAGAGATGGATGGATGGATGGATGGATGGATGGATGGATGGATGGATGGATAGTTTCACCTGTAAACTACCAAAGAGACTTGGTGAGAGAGTAGAGGTGGAGAGACAGGGCAAGAGAGCAATTTTGTATGGCGAATAGATAGATGGATAGAATAGATAGATGGATGGATAGATAGAATAGGTGTAAACGAAGGTGGGAGGTGTTGACAGAGGGAGAGATGGTAGATAAACTGGAGGGGCGGGGAGGGTGCGCAGTGATTGGAAAACATCACAGACGCGCACGCGCTAATCCGGTGATGGCTCTCCGTTACCGGGAGGAGGAGGGATGGAGGGAGGGGTCTGAGAAAAGAGAGAGAGAAAGAAGAAGAGGAGTTGGAGCAGGGGCGGGAGCATCTTGCTTCTCGCACGCGCCGCTCCCCCTCTTCCTCGCGAGCCTTTTGTGTTTGAATCTCACATATCAATAATTCAGGCGCGCGCGACGGAGCTCCCTCCCGCGCGCTATGACTTCTGCTGCCTCGTCACTCGTGCAGGGCCCCTCCGCAGCGCGCGCCACTCCCGCGTAACCCGCGTGTCTCCAGGTGACAGAAAAGAAAAGAAGAGTATAAAAAAAAGAGAAGTGAGTAAAAGTGGGAATCCGAGCGTAAGGTGATAAAGTAATTCTGGAAAAAAAGAGGAGAGAAGACCCCCCCAAAAAATAAAGTCTCCTCTCAGTGAGAGAAGAGAGTTTGCTTGTTAAAAAGAAAAACGGAGTGCCACCTTAAAAAAAGACCCTCTCGCGCTTCATCAAAGGAAAACCAGGAGACTCTTCTTTCCACCTGACTTTGTTTTAAGGGGGATCAGACCCGTCGACGCGGAGAAGTTGCTCCTGCTCCGGTATGTTGGCGGTTTGCCTGCTCAGCGCCTTGTGGCTCGCGGCGGGTCCGGCCCGCGCGCAGAACGAGACGGAACCGATCGTCCTGGAGGGAAAGTGTCTGGTGGTCTGCGACTCCAACCCCACATCCGACCCCACCGGCACCGCGCTCGGCATCTCCGTGCGCTCCGGCAGCGCCAAGGTGGCGTTCTCCGCGGTCCGGAACACCAACCACGAGCCCTCCGAGATGAGCAACCGGACCATGGTCATCTATTTCGACCGGGTAGGAGGCAAACGATATATATGCTTTACCTTCTATTATCCTGTAAAAATAATAATATTATTATTAAAGAGGCAGAGTAAGTTTGTCATCAGTTTAATGTTTTGAAGCGATGCAGCGCACGTGAAGTTTCAGATGGACTATGCAATGTTTTTTATGCTCTGAGTGATGAATGTTAAATATTTTGCAATGTGTATCTGCGAAGCTTAAGCGTAAAATGTCATATGCAGATGCTCCAGAAAGAATAATACATTGTGTTACAAGCGCCGTTCACTATTTAATAAACTGCGGTTTGTTCCACGCACTTTTTATGCATCTCTGAAAACATTGAATGTGCATATTAATGCAGTAAAAGCTCAGGTTAGTCCAGACGTGTTGTACAGAATTTAGAAAAAAGTCGGTAAAACCAAATAATCCAGGTTGATGTGAGGATGAATCTGTGCCATAGAGGCTGGATTTACGCGCAGCTGCATCTGAACAGCTGCAGACAGCTGCTCCACTCCAGGACTAAAGGAAAAATGCAGCTGATATGAACGTGGCTTTCTTTTCTCATAGCTAATGCATTATTCCAGACTTGATGTATAAGAGTTGTTTTTAAAAAGTCAGTAAAACCAATAATCCAGGTTAAATTAGAGTAATATTTTGTGCCATAGAGGCTGGTTTTGCGCATAGCTGCATCTCAGCTGCAGGGAGCTGCTCCTCAACTCGACTTAAAGTCTGGGCAGAAATAAATGACTTTTAAATTTTTTTTTATTGCTAATACATTTCCAAAGTGATTGTGAAAGGAATATCATGGTCGGCAAGCCTCCTGAATATTTTAACTTTCTGTGCTGACAATACGCAATATGGGAACTGACATCTCGCCAAATAATTTAGTAACGGCAGGTCACGAGGGCGAGGTCCTACCCGCCTGCCGTTAAAGGTTAATTCTCCCTCAAATTGCCGTTCAATTACGCGCCACAGTTCGCCTCCGTCCATAAAACCAGACATTTAGCCGCAGAAATCCATAATTGAAAATTTCATTTGAAAGATTGATTAAGTTCTCATTCCCTCGTAAAGTTTGGGTGTTCTGACAGTGAAGAAAAGCCTCGATTAAAGCAGAGTGTCATTCCTCTATCAGTGAATCTGAGTGTGTGAGGTCCGGGGCCACAGGGGCCCCCCGAGTCCTCTAGAGGACAAAAGGACATCCCAGAAATTAATGACAAATAATGTAAAATAATGACATCATGTGGGCTGAATCAGATAAACAACAAATTCAATCATGTGAGCAACGATTTGCAAAGACATGTTATATGAAAATATTTCGGATTCAATGATGCAGATTATGTCTATAATGTTTGTTTGTCCATAATTATATATTTTTTTTACACCCAGTGACCTCTGCAAATATAGACCTCTGTGAAAGACAAGAGCACATGAAGCAATTTTGTAAATGAAAGTCTTTCTGTCTTTCTTTCTTTCAGGTACTTGTAAACATTGGGAAGAATTTTGACGAGGAGAGAAGTAATTTCATCGCACCACGCAAAGGGATTTACAGTTTTAACTTCCATGTAGTCAAAGTCTACAACCGCCAAACTATACAGGTAATGTGTGTTTGTCTTTGTGTGTGTGTGTGTGTGTGTGTGTGTGTGTGTGTGTGTGTGTGTGTGTGTGTGTGTGTGTGTGTGCACGTGCAGACCACACCACGTGCCCCCCCATCATCGTTTTCTCCTCATAAAAGTTGAATATCATCTGCACTGGCAGTCATTTTGTAAATGTTTGAGATCTCTTTCCCTGGAGACAACGACAGAGGCGGACAGATGAAAGCGAGTCTCCTGCCACCCGCCGGCTCAATCTTAATTAATCAATACATGCACAGAGGACAGAGCCAAATCAGGCGCCTGTAGCCGGTAGGAGGACGGCGTGCTGTGGCGAGCTCTGTGCAGCAGCTTCACCACGGACGGCGACATTCTCCTCCTCTGCCTCTCTTTACGTTAGAGGCCGCAGGCTGACGGAGAACTGTGGATATTGAGAAAATTCAAACATTGACAAAATTTTGAACAGAGCAAACACACTTTCTTACTCATGAACACAAGGATGCACAAACACAACTCGTCTTTCATCTCACTAACAAACCATTTCACCTATTACAGTGTCCTCATTCTTTCGTGACAGAAGTGACAGAAATCACTGGAGCAGTCTTCAGCCCATTTCCAGCATTTAACACGCACATTATGATGCTTTACAAGCCGCACAGTGTTAATTACAATGTATCCTCGCAAATTAAACTGTTGTGCAATTATGCCGCTGGGTCCCCGGGGCTTTGGCATTAGGTTTTGCTACTTATACTTTATTATTGCAGTCTTTAATTAATTAGCATGGCAGCAGCAGTAACGACGATAACAACAACAACAAGGAGGGCGGGCGTGTGTGAGGGGGGGAGGGAGGAAAGCGATGTCGAGCTTGGCGCGTTCTCCCAGTCATCTTAGTGTGACTGAAGGCAAATAGACCACGGATGGCAAACACTTGACTCATGGCGCTGAGGTAATTAAGTCTGGCGTGCCATGCAGAACACAGTGGTGATAATGCCTGTCACATTACCTTCAGTGATGCCATTTGGGCCAATTTGCCGTGTTGTCTTTGTATGAGATGCAAAACCACCACAAAGAGCGATTGACAAGGAGAAAATAGAGAAACTGGAGCGATTCCCTACTTAACGTCCTGTTCAGTGTAAATCCTTCTCCACTTTTAGTTAACGGCGTTTGAAAACTGACCTTGAACATTTCAAAGTAGCTTTTTTCTGTCACGTTTTTTCGACGTGAAGCCGACAGGTGTGGGTTGTCCCCTCCCCTCCGAGCATCCAACCTGTGCACTCCTCACCCTCCACCTGTTCCCGCTCATCCCACCATCCGTCCAGCACATCTGCTGTGTGGAAAACTCCCACTGTTTGATTGCCTTAGAGGCGGCTACTGCGGTGCACGCAGGAGATGAGAGACAGCAGGGAGAGGAGAGCGGTGGAGAGCAAATGCAAAACATTCAGGGACAAAGAAAGAAAAGCAGGCACAAAAAGAGAGGATTTGAAAGTGTAGAGAAGATGGGGAAATTGAATGGCGGCTGAAAAACAGGCATGATGGATGGAGGGAAATGAGGGGAATGTAAGAAAGATAAATAGATAAGAGGATATAGTGAGAGAATAACAAAGGGTGGACAGGTAGGAAAGTGAAAAAGAAGGTTCAGGCAGGGCGAGGAAAGAAATGGGAAGAAAACCAGACATCATGAGTACGTATTGATCAGTGGATGCTGTGTAGATGTACAAAGGGAAGATAAACAGCTACTTCCATCTCTCATCAGTTATTTTCCTGTGCAGGGTTCTGTCGGCCGAACTCTGACGCCAGCTGTGGGTGTCAAAATGCCCCTAGAAACCTATCTATCTGTCTCCATATCTCCCTGTGCTTTCTGCCTGGCAATTAAATACAAGCATTGCAAATTAAATACAGTATACTCACCGATCTAAAGGGAACTCTGCCACCCTTCCCCACAACGCCCCTACTTCCAATTACGGATAGCTTACTTCCATTATTTTGAAAAACACATTTACCCAACACTTCCTCTTGTTACTGGATTTCTATTATAACAAGGTAATTCCATCTCCCTCAGAAACAGATGACGTGCAGGTACCACATTGGAACTCTGCAGTGGGGTTAGATTGGTCCTCGATGTAATGAGAGTTGATATTCCTCTGCTTTTTGATGACCATAACGTGGAATGTTGGACATCCTTGTGCGTTATTAGGCGCTCATCCAAATTTCAGAAAAACAGATAATTAAGAGGAAGAAGATGAGGAGAAAACATTATAATTTTGTTTACTGTGGCTTTGCAGTGAAAAACCTACGATATTTTACTGCTGTATTCAGCTTTGGGAAATGGCATCCATAAAAGCCTCAGGTTAAAGCAGCTGCGAATTAAGGCCTTTCTGTTTCTATCATTTCTATCATTTCCCCACTGAGAGAGGAAAACCTGGTGACTGTGCTTCGCGTCTTTGATAACACACCGTCCTGATAATAACAGATTCTACCTTTTACGCACTCTTTTGGTTTAAAGAACGTACTTTACATTTTGAGTTAGAAGCTTCTGAATCCTTTTACGTGTTTCGCTGCTATAACCCAGGTTTGTTCTTTGGTTTCCAATAAACAAGTTTTTATTCTCTAAGTAGGGCCACTGGTGTCAGAAATTTGCAATATAAAGAAATAATGAACACCCTCAGTTTTCATTTATATCTTCAGAACAGCAAATGTTATGCTTGCTGTACTTGTACTCTAGCAAGAATACAGTTAATGATACAAACATGGCTCAGTTTATTTCAGTTTACTGCATCATGAGCGTTGTAACTTCCTGCACCATGTTGGTCCTGATTGAACTCATTATTATTCTCAGCTTTTATAAAACAATATATATCGGCATTAAAATGGGAAATAATATAATGACAGAGCCTGAATGACGGCGTCCATGACACAAAGGTTGACTTAACATTTTGGAACAGCTTTCCAAAGTGCTGCAGTGATGCACCCAAACACAGATGATTATTGATTTCCAGAGTGCTGGATATTAGCAGTATGTCATTGCTGTTATTTTTTTGTACCATTAAAATGTTTTATTTTTGCCTGGCAGGAGTTCTCCATGGCCTGGTGGCCTGCCACGCTTCTACTACAATAAAGGAAACTCTATTTCGAGCAAATGAGAGTCCATTTTAAACTGCTAAACTATTTTTAAATGTATACAATGCAAACTTTCTTTTACAGTGTAATTATATATTTCACATGATCTATAATTAATGAGGCTGTTCTCTGATAAAAATAGTTTCTAGTCTTATCACACATGCTAATGTCGTATACTCAGGATTTCATTAAAGCGATGGCTCATTCTGTTTTAAAAATACTCTAAATATTGATATGTATAAAGAACCAGTGAGAGGAAACTCTGCTCGGGCCACATCCTCAAATATCATCAAACGGTTTATTTAATATCGTCTGATCCCATGTGCAGCTTTTCACTACAGCTAACAGACATCAGCTTATGGAAAAGTGGCCGTTTATGAAGGAACGTGGGGAATACACACACACACACACACACACACACACACACACTTCAAATCTCAGAGTGACCGTATAAAACTTTACAGTTGGATCAACATACATGAATGTTCATCATTTACAAGAAATCTTTTATAATACATCCTTATTGTGATGAGACACAACATATACAGTATGTTACGCTGCACAGATCCAACTCTGGCTTTTGAAAATTACATCCCATCACGCTACGTTAGTCTGTCTGTGATAAACAACTCTGAACAAACTGCTGCTTAACTTTCAGGTTTATTTTGGATGTATCAACAGATGTCAGTCCGGTCATGCCTGGATTATACATCTGGGGACCAAACATAATTCACTGAACCTCTGCTACACACCAACTCCACGCTTATCACAACCAGCTATCCTGTCTCTTGCACGACCTGAGCCATTTGTTTACTGGTCTCCGTGGACAGAAATAAATGTGGTGCTAATATCCCTGTGTCACCTTAACTGTGGGCCAAGATGGTGTTTGAACAAGTGAGGGTGATGTAAGACTGAGGGAGGATTTGGTTTTTCCCAACCACCATAACATGGATTAACACAGATGAATTAATCCTCAGAGTAAAAGGGGGAGTCAGGTTGAGGATGATGGTAACTAACGTCAATATTACCTTGTTTTTCTGCGGTGTCTTCACTGGAAGAGGGCAAATCATTTCTGATAACGCTGAGATCTGTAGAGAGGGACCAGGATCAAGAAAAATATCTGGGTACACTTTCAATGCACTTCAGCTGTGACAGAGGGAAACGAGTAACAAGTAAGAATGTCTACGTCTTTCATGAGGAGAGAATGAGCAGAATGAATTGAGCTAGGAGCAAAAAAATAAATAAAATGCAGTTCTGGCTGAGACGCTGTGGACCTTCTGAAGAAAGTGGAGATGCAGGGAAATGAGAAGCAAAGACACATAAATAAAACACCTTATTTATTCCTATGTTCACTTAAAATGGTGGCAGGTGAGAGCAGAAAGAAAAGATGGAGTAAAAGTTGGTTTGTCTGCAGCTGACTGCAGAGACGCTTCATCCTGGGACTTGTCAGGCCTCATTTACTGCAGCTGCTTGTTTGTGAGCTTTGTTGCACGGTTGGATGTAGACACGGTCGACTGGGGCCAGTTCAGACATCCAAACTCTCCAGAGGATGAAACCCATCGACTTCGGTGATCGCCCGACTTTCCCTCCAGCGTCACCGGCGGGTTAGAACGTTCGCTTATCGAGTGAAATGTCTCAACTTTGACTGGATGATTTTCAACAAACAGACTTTTAGGATCGTTTGAAGGCTTCAGGAAGTTCACACATGCTAGCACATGTTAGCATGCTAAGATGCCAAGTTCGATAGCATGGTGAACGTCGTATGATTTTTTTGATCCATGCAGGCATCGTCATTTTTTTGTACTAAAATGATTTGGTTTTTGTTTAGAAAGAGAAATATCAGCTATGGAGGCACCAAACGTGTAAATACGTAAAGAATCCAGGAATGAAGGATCAGGTCTATTTGGCAAATTTTGACACGACAACACGTCACCAGTTCTTTGGTCGAACACAACCTTTTAATAATTTAGATTTATTTGGGCTGAGATTAATCGGTGGAAATGTGTCATTTAAAATCATCCTATTGTCAGGATGTCATAAGAAGTGTGTAATTCATGAGTGTCTGTGTTTATTTTGTTTGCTGGTGTGTTAATGTAATTTACAGGTCAATTAATGTGACAAATATCTGATGGAGAAACAATAATGTTCTTGACTCACATGCACGAACATATGAACATGTAGTCTACCAGCCAGATGCATAGTTTCACCTGCACAGTCTCTCTCAGTTTGGCAGAACATCATAGAAAGCTGCTCTGATTGTTGCTCATGTTAAAGCAGTTTAGTTCAGGACCTAAATGTAAAACAAGAGATGACTTAAAGGCAGTTTATTGCAGCTTGAATTGTATTGTGTTGTCACTTGGCCGGAGACGTTTGGTGTTTGGACGTGTCTCACAGGGTTGGAAAGGGTGAAGTAGTAGAGGCAGCAGAGCAGAGCGAAAAACTGGAGCAGCCAAAAGTTATTCAAACTGAAAACAGCTGATGAGCACGGGGCCGGACGTGGCAGGACTTCAAGTGAACAGGAGTTGTGGAGTTCAGGCACAAGCAAGGCAGAAAATGAGCCTGTTTCAGACGAGCACGAAGAACAAACTGGCCAACAGTGAGAAACTTGGCTGTGGTGTTTGGAGCACACGTGGGGGTTGATCTATCCGCTGGAGTCTGGATGGACCAGTCTGGGTTTTCAGCTGTTGTCCCTTGGTGAGTTAATTAGATGATCAGCTGCAGGTAGAAAAAAATGTTTCACCGGCCGACGTCGTTGTTGTTGTCTGTCATAACCCTGTAACGATGACGTCATTACCGGCGCAGAGAAAATGCACCAATTAGTGTCAGTGGGGTTTTTTTTTTTCTTTTGCTGAGGTTTTATATATCCTGAAGTTCTCTATCTACATCTTCCGTCTTGTTTCTTCCAGCCGCAGACGGATGTAAATCATTTATTCATATTTGAGGTATAATTAATTTCCCTCTAGGTTTTTTTGCTCTGCTCAGTGTAAATGCTACAAAGAATCACGTGTCCTGCTGAAACTCGCCTGACTCATCTCAATTAACTCTCATCATTCGGTTCGGTTTGACATTTGCCAACAGATTCAGAGTTGCATGTTTTGACTCTCTCTACTACGACGGGTGAAAGCTGTGCTCAGTGGTTTTGTCAAATTAATGAGGCCGTTCTCCGAGGCAGTATTGATGACGGCTGATGAAGATTTGCTGACATTTGTAAGATCTGATCCGCTCCATAATGTTTAGTAACGCTCGGACCTTTGCTCCGGTTGCCTCCATCTCTCTGCATCATTTCTGCTTGCTTCGTTTTTACTGCTGTCTGGGAATCTCTTAATGCCGTCCCTTTACAGGGATTAAGCTGATAACTTGGATGCAGTCAAGCTTCACGCTTCATTTGCCAATTGCAGATTTACAGCTCAGGTATATTTTCTTTTTCGCCAATTTGTTTTATTTTAGACAATTCCCTTTTTATTATTCAAGTTAGTCAGTTAGACTCCATACCCTGGTCCAATGTGCCTCCTTTTGAAAATACCTGTGTGTCCGCTGTGTCTGCAGCAGACAATTAGAGTAAACTGAACTGTGGAAGTTTATTTTATGTGATTTCTTCTCAAGATGAAAATCAGATAAAAGTCAAGAATAATTCCAGTCACACTGTGCAGGCATAGGTAAAGAGACAGCAGTGGTGGAGGACTCTAAGTTCATTAGAGGACCTGGATCTTTTGTTTGCAGTAGCACTCTCTACAATCTGATCAGGGGGATCTGTTGTCGGCAGCATAATCTTTTGTGTAACAGCTGCCATATACAATATGAAATATTGATGATATCGGTCAATGTGCAGAACATGAATAAATTGTATATTGTTGGTTATTTCGTTTTTTCCCCAAAAATTCAGGATACTGGAGCCAAAACGTGCCAGATATTTTCTTTCTTTACAAAAGCACAAAACTACAAACGACAATAAGGAAAATTGGAAGTTAAAATCTACGAGTAACTAATCACAGTTTAAAGCATCTTGCTGCTTTCTAATGTCTCCCGCACGTCGGCAGGTACTTCATTGTTTGTTGTGTTCCTCCCTTCACGCAAAATAGTTTTCAGACACTTGACCCCAGTGTCGGAATCCTGCGTAAAATACAGCCACTGTTCTTCTTAAGGTATTTTGTTGTGGGCTCGAGCTTGAGGTGTCCACAAGCTAATTCTAGGCTAATGTTTCGTGGTGCCAGAGCCATGTGGAGAGTCTGCTGCAGTGATGTTTATGCTGCATGTAAGCAGGGCAGCTATTCCAGTACCAAAATCTTTGCTGCGATTCAGTCTGGTAGGTACCAGCCATGTAGGATTCTGCTGACAGTAATAATAAATTATAATCTAAGTATACGTAAGATCTAGAAATCTACCGATGAGAAAACCGCTGGTTGAAAGCACCATGAGAACACACACACACTTGACCTAAATAAAGTGCTGGCCAGCACAGATGTTCCAGATTCTAACAAGGTGAGAGCCTCTGCGGCAGGATTTAATTTTTTTCCAAAATGCAAAGCAGTTTCTTAGAAACTGTTTTCCATTTCAAAACTTTTGACTTCAGGGAACTAGTGTTGGAAAGTATGTTTTAGGGAGCATCACCAGATTTACCCATCATGCTTTATTAATCAAAAGACCAGTAGATCAGAAGCAGGACCTCCTCTGTGTATTTGCTGCATTCAAGTAACAAGAGACAAGTTTACATGGACATAAAAACATGTAACAGCATTTTCTGACGACCTTATAAGACTGCATGTATATATAAATGTTATAAATCAAATCTTTCCTGTTTAACACACATGATTGGGTCCCAGGAAGTCGTCCTGTCAGTGGTTGTGTAGTTTTATTCTGTAACCATTGACCTCGGATTTACTTTTCCTCAAACTTCAGAAAAGTTCCAAGACAGATAACTCGGCCATTTTAAAGATGGGCAGTGTCACAGACACACCATTATGTATGAATCCATCATGATGACAAAGTCTCTCTCAGTGAAAGAAGGAAAGAAAAACTGAACGAGAGAGAGAGGGAGGAAAGGGAGGATGAAAGGTGACAAGGAAAAGATTAAGAAGGACTGAGGACGCAAAGGAAAAGATGTTGAGATGAAAGGAAAGAAAAAGACAAGAAAAAAAAAAAAAGAAAGATGTGGAGGAAGAGACAAAAAAACGAGGAGTATCATTGCCATGTCAAGACAGTCGACCAGGCAGGAACTGACGATGCAATAACAGAATGTCATCGTGTCGTTGGCATTAAGTGCTGCACTGAAACGTCCGACAGCGTGTATTTACATATCGAAGGCCCCGGTTTTCTGTCTCTCCGCTCCGACTTTTTTTTCCACCGTCTCATTTCCTGTCTTTATATGTCTTCTCTATCTCCCCCTCTCTGTTATTCTGTCTCTCTCTCTCACTCTGTTACTCAGCCAGTTAATTGGTGCTTATGCATTAATGAATGCGGATCGATGGAGGCCTGACACGATGAGCAGCCCTATTATCATGCTCTTATATTTATGGATGGTAATTGTAAGAGTGTAGTTGACAGCGTGTGTGTGAGTGTGTGTGTTTAAAAGAGAGAGTGAGAGAGAGAGAGAGAGAGAGAGAGATTGAGATGAGGGAGGAAGTAGAAGAGGACTGCAGTAGTGACCAAAGTCTCATCCTTCCAAAGCCACTGTCACAGCTTTATTAGAGCTATACATCACCACAGCACACACTGACCCTGTGTGTGTGTGTGTGTGTGTGTGTGTGTGTGTGTGTGTGTGTGTGTGTGTGTGTGTGTGTGTGTGTGTGTGTGTGTGTGTGTGTGTGTGTGTGTGTGTGTGTGTGTGTTACAGAGAGGGACGACAGCTAGTTGACAGATTAGTAAAAAAGACAGATTGTAAGAAAAATTCACATTTAAGGACTTGACGTTTTAGAGCTCCTGTTTTTTCTGTAAATTCTTTGCTGATTTTATATCATCTTCAAAAATAAAGTAAGTAAATCAGGCTATTCTCTACAATGCTGCAGGTGTGTTACTCACTGTCGTAAATACAAACACACTCCTGTGCAGGTTTGTTGACTAGCTGTCGTGGATTATGCTCAGATATTCACTCTTAGTCGGTTTCTTACTCGGTCACTTTCTGTTTTGCTTCTCTTCCTAATTTCGTCCCACAATGTCCCCTTCAGTTTTTCCTGTAGCTCTGCCGTGGTTCTACCCTGGGAATGGTGAGCTAAGTACAATGTAGAGCGGTTCACAATGTCCCAACACAGAAGTGACGTAGTGCAGGTCCAGGCATTGAATATTCTACGTTTGATTGTATCTGTTATCTTAAGGTATGAAACTACATCCTGTTGCTTGGAAGAATAACTTGAGCGATTCATCGAATTTGGGTGAATTACGGAAATTAGTTTTGTCTCGGCTGGCGCGTGACAAAAGACAAATAACACCAGCGTGGTACAGCCAGTATTTAAACTGTTAGATGAGTAAAAGCAAGATAACAAGGAAACGTGGTTAAATAATTAAGAAAGAGAAAGAGACAGTGTTTGTTATGTGCATGGAGGAAAATGTGAGTCTGTAACTGAGGGTTTTTGTAAGTGTGAGTTCCACATGAGTGACTTGGCTGAATGTTTGTGTAGGTGACAGGCTGGAGTTAGTCTGCATGGTGTGTGTTTGTCTCTGAGTTCTATAGTAACGTGGTGATGCTGGATGTTTTTGGACTTGCGTCACAGTCTCTGTTTGCTCCCCTCTCTCCGACCCTCCGTACCTGTCTTCTTCCTTCCTCTCCTCCTCGTTTTATCTCTCCCCCTCCTGGCTTTTCTTCCATCTGAGGATTTTCCTCCCCGCCTACTAACTGCAAGTCCCTGGTGTCCATCATCTGTGTTGCAGCAGTACTGAGCTCAGGTTGAGATATTTTTGGCAGAGATACTCTCTCGATCACTTTCTGATACAGACTCCGATTCCATTCATTTGCAAATCGACCAACAACTTGCATATTGTAATTGTTTTGTGCTACTGCATGTAAGTGATGGTATCTTTGTTGTATGGCCCAACACTGGTGCAACTCTGAGCTCTACGTCACATGTGGCAGTTTTACTTGCGGGACATTTCAGAATGAATTTAGAGTTAAAGCTGTAATTGCCAGTGGCAGAACAGCACAGCCTCTGTGTGATTGCTGGAAGAAGAAGATTGCAGCTTTATCAGGGTGACACTTAATTACTTAAAAGTCGTGGTATCGGATCATTACATGGATACTCGCAGGTTCGACCTCTTGTTTTCAGAAGTACTTTGGCCGCCCGTGTGTCTTTCTGCTTGATTTGCAGCAACAAGGAGATAAATGTTAAACAAGAATGTAGATTAAGGTGCGTTTTACTTAATATTGTAATGACTGTGATTTTAGCGCAAAGCATTACTTACGTCGCGTTAAGAGGAGAAGTGATTTCCTCCGTCCACCTGCCCTCCTCCGTCTCTACCGCTTCTCCTACATTGTCCCTGAAAAGCCTCCATCAAAGGGTGTGCTGTCAGTCTAAATTATGTCAATCACCTCCTGTCTGATCTGCAGCGATGTCAGTTATTGATGACAGGATCCAAATTTCTGGTTCTCTGGTTGTTTGCGCTCGTCCCTGGGTGATTGAAGACTGTGGAGAACAGTGTAATGTTTGTCATCAATCAAGGAACATAATGATGAAGTAGTTATTTTACTGTGAGAATCCTGCACTTATTATAACAACTACATTAAGGCAGTGTCCTCATCTGGCTGTTGGTATTAGTGGTACTACTCACGGCTGAGTTATCCAGGGAGAGTATTGGTTATCTGCAAATATTATCCTGGACAGGATCATAAATTTCACTTTTGTGTGAGAAGTGTCACTTTTATTGTGAGAGAAAAGGTTGAGGGGGGAAAACTTATATGGCAAAGCAGAGACAACAAGCATTGAAAAGATAAATCGATTAGATATATAAAAAAGTCTATTAAAGACCCAATCACTCAAAGTATGCTGCCACCACGTGACTGCAGATATGTATTTTGTCATAAAACGTGTTCCATTATTAAAAGTGATGGTGGGTTGGAGTATTTGAAGGTGAAGATGCTGCCTCTGTGCAGCTCATGACGCGTTCAATTGAGTTTCCTTTAGTGTAGTTCATTAAATCCACAGTGAAACTGCTTCTGGTGCTCTAACTTTGTGTGACCCCGTCCCCTCCGCGATGTTTATGTAACTGTTTTAAAGACTCGAGACACATTTCCTGCTCTGTAGTCAGCAGAGGGAAGGAGGACAAACCTCGATCAGAGGAGGAGAGGGTGAAACCATCCGACTGAGGAACAGGAGTCGAATAAACATGTCGGGAGGAGATTTCTCTTTCCCACAGAACAAGATGCACTCAAAACAAAACTCTGTCGTAGACTGAGTGATACACACATCACTTTCAACAGGCAACAGCATGTACGACAAGTGTAGAACATTCTGTGTCAGCAATTATTACCTCCGGCATTACGTCTTCATCAGCGTTGAGTAGCAGGATTACCCCAAAACAACAATGGAAGAACCCTCTCAATTTAGATGTGATAAGTGTTATTGATGAAAATGTTGGGTCGAACCTGCGAGGATCCATTAATGATCCGATACCACGTCTTTGAAGTAATTTGGTGCAGATCCAAATGAAATCCATTTAGTGAATTAAAATGTGGTTACGCTGTTGGGCCTTGACAGTGCTGCGTGCTCTGAGTTATTTGATAATTGCATCTACATCGTGGTGAGATCAGTTATTTATACAAATGTTATTTTTGTTATTAGCGTTATATATCTGGTTTTGTTTGCTAATATTTCATATTAAAGTAATGTGTGCTTGCAAAAACATTTCAACAAGAGATATATTATATATCAAATGTGGGCAAAGCTGCAGCAATACTAAATATGATATTCAAACCATTCGCACAATCTTGTTTATAAAGCATGTTGTGGCCTTAACGGACAAAATATTTCCGCAATGCGAAATGTGAAGTTTTTCTCCGTGAGCTGTGTTTTCATCCTGATAATTAAAAAAAAACGAGTGTAAGTGTAGTCTGAGTGTTTTAATCACAGGCTGGTTGTTCAGAGCAGCAGAGCAGCCAAGAGAGCTCTTGACTGTGGCAGGCTCTTCATCTCCTGCCCACACACACACACACACACACACACACACACTCTCGACATACACTCATTTTCTCTCCTGACCATCAGGTAAAATGAGGTGGATAAGTGGATAATTATGGGATGTTTATGAGTGTGTTCCATCTGTTACCAACAGTTTAACAAATACTGTGTGAAAGTCTGTCTGAACTGTGACTGATGAATCCTGAATGTAGTAAAGAAATATAATGATAATATATTTTAAATGACACAAAAACATCATGCATCCATCCACCCATCCATCTATCCATCCATCCATGCATCCATGCATTGCGCTCATTGTTTATGGGTCGGGGGGGGGGGGGGGGGGGGGGCTTGAGTCAGTCCCAGCTCACATTGGTCGAGAGGCGAGTTACCGATATGCCAATCATCCCTTTATCCATTTTCCATATCCTGTGCAGGACAGTGATCGTCTGTAGCCTACCCCTGCATTTCAGATGGGATTTGTGTAACTTTTAACTGTATTACTCTTCAGACATAACGTATTTGTCAGATCCTTGGTTCCTTATAAATTCTTCTTGTTGCCATCTTGCAGTCATTGTGTTGTAGCGTTCAACCACCTCCAAAAATGCATTGGAACACGCACCCTTTCTCTTTTTGAATCCGTGGGTTTACTCACAGGGGCTTTCACGGGTTTTATAAAGTGAGATCCTGCATAAACAGACACTTCTCCAAAATTCATTTCAGTTTGTTTTAGTGCCACATCGGCACCGGGGGGGGCATAAAAACCTTTATTTTAGTGGAGCGTTGGGGGGAAACTAATCCAGGGAGCGCCCGAGTTTCTGCTGTTGCTCAAAAAGAGAAATGATGAAAGCTGCTGTGTGTGTGTGTGTGTGTGTGTGTTGGCTGGGTGGGGGGGACACGTCACTGACAGCTACGTCTCTTTGTAAGAAGAAGACATTATTCCCTATTGAAACATTTGTTGAGTCACACACAGTGTGGCTCTGCTGTAACTCTCCATGTGTAAATGTCTCTGTTAAATCTTCTCCAAGTGGTATTTGAAAAACTGGGAAGTGCTCTGACTGCAAATCTAATATTCTGTTGTAACCTCTCACTTTGTTTAAAAGGATTCTTTAAAGTCTTTCACCTCAATTTCGGTGAAATCGTGACGATCTGAATCTACATGAAAGCATCATCACGGTGCTGACTCTCCTGAAACTGTTTTCAGACGTGCACTGAACTCCAGATAATCTCCTGAAGGGCTGTATGTGAGAGGAGTTTTTCTCCCTGGTAAAAACCAAACCAAACAAGAAGATAACAAATATCTCAGGATTTACAAAAAGGAGCCATACGTAAGATGTTGAGAGAGCTTTTGGCCGACGCCAAGGTCGATGCGATGTGACCGAAAACGTGATCTCCGCAGCAGTATTAAGCACATACACAGATGTGATGCATATCAGGGGTCAAAGTTCACCGAAATTCAACTCCACGTGAAACCAGGCTGCAATTTTCATCTCTACAGGAAGCAAATGTTTTATGCCGCTCCTCACTTGCACAGATTGAAAGTTTGTCATGTCTGAAAGTGGCTTGTTTTGTACTAGTGTTTCCTTCTCCTCATTTTAAAAACTCTGTCCTCTTCCTCCTCCAGGTGAGCCTGATGCACAACGGCTGGCCGGTGATCTCGGCGTTCGCGGGCGACCAGGATGTGACGCGCGAGGCGGCCAGCAACGGCGTTCTGATCCAGATGGAGAAGGGAGACCGGGCCTACCTCAAACTGGAGAGAGGAAACCTCATGGGAGGATGGAAATACTCCACCTTCTCCGGCTTCCTGGTGTTTCCCATGTAGAGGAAACCGGAGAGGAAGAGGAGGAGCAAGGGGTGGAAACGAAGGAGGAGCTGGTGGAAGATGGAAAGTACGACGAAGGTGGGGATGGAGAAAGAGAAAAACGGAAGTGAATGAGATGGCCTTAAAGGAGGAGAAGAAAAAAAGAAGAGGGGATGTGACAAGAGACTTCTGTTTGGGACGCAGCGGAGGGTGGAGGGAAGAGGCCGGATGAGAGATGTTAGAGCGATGTAAGAGCATGACACAGAATGATTAAACAAGGGTAACGCGAGAGGAGAAATGTGGAGCCAGTACATGCGAGTGTACGGCCAGCTTCTTCACTTCCCCTCCTCCTTTCATCCATCCTGTCATTCATCCTTTCCCTCTGTTTTCTCTGTGGCTCGACTGCAGCTTTGGACAGCCAAAACTTTTTTTATTCTCTGCTGACAGACGCAATTGATCATTTATATGTTCCAGAGTGTTTTAAAGCCCGAGCGTAACCCTCCCCTCCGTCCCTCCGCATCCGTCATTCAATCATTAATTCATCGATCTCCATCTATCGAAGCTTTGAAGAATGTTTCTCAGAGAACTGCTCCCTTCATCTCCCACTTATTTTGTCTTTGTTTTCTTATTCCAGACATAAATCGCACTGATTTTGGATCAGCCTCCGCCACAAAGCCAAACTAGAATTTTTTTTAAAGGGGCGACGCTGAACTCTGATCCCAAAATCAGAAGCTGAGGAAACATTTACCTTCCTGTCAGCTTTGTTTTATACTTAGAATAATCACTGTCTCTCCCTGATCCCTTGACAGTCATGTGTCCCTCCCCCTATTATTTTATCCGACTACTTACTCCTTGCATTTAGTCCCGCTCCTTCCCTCTGCTTCCCTGTCTGTCTCGTCCCTTTTGTCTTTGACTCCGATGTCTCGGTTCCTAACGGCAGCCGGCAGTAATGGTAAATATTTGCTCGCCAGCTGTGAGCATCAAAAACGTCTTCAAGTCTAAGAATAGTCCACCGCGGTGTCCAGCTGTGACTCACAGTAAACACTTAGCGTGAGAAACCACAGCTGACATGTTTTCAGTCCGTGATGAAAATCAATATGTGAAGTAAAAATGCAAATATTAGATGAAATATGAATGAGTCCAGTTTCCCCAGATTTTTATACGAACAATCTCTTTGTGAAGGTAACGTCTCCCCAGACGAGGAAACATTCGCCAACACATTTACCAGGAAACCAAATGTTAAGTGAATTCATTTTGAATGCCCCCCCACCCCTCGGCTGGATTAACCTCCTGCAGGGTGATATGTTAATACTCGACATGTTTTGACTGTTGAGTTTGTTCACTTGAGCTTCAACACTGAACAGTCAATCGATTATTAAAGAAAATAACAGTCAGATGTGGTGATGGTTGAGCTCAACTTGTAGCTCTCTGACAAATGAAACATTTTCCACGAAGCATTGTGGATTCAACTTTTTGCGTACTGTGTTTTAACACAACTTATCTTAAATACTTGTATTAAAACATGACTTGACTCTTAGGTAGTTAATTATGTCCAGTCATGACACTTGGTTAATGTTAGAAAAAAAGATCACGGTCTTGGTTAAATACTGGAAAAGTAAATCAAACCCGGCTCTACAGATTACCCACAACCCCCCCAAAAAAACAACACAAGGGGGAGAAACAGCAATTTGCCTCCTCTGCACAATTACCCCAAAACAAAACAGTGGAACGCAAATGTTAGGAGATCTGGTGACCAACAATTTAAAATGCGTACCTCGAAGGTTACAGATAAAACCAAAATTAAAAACGGCAGTTTCACACTTCCGAAAATGCAGAATCTTTAAATATACAGAAGAGTTGATAACCAGGGGAATTTTCAGATCGACACCTGAATACAGATGTAATAAATTCCTCATGTAATCAATACTCCACCACAGCTCTCCTGTGACTGTATCTAATGAAGCTGATATTGGTATTGATAGAAGTCACACAGAGAGTATTGCTCTACTTTGCTACTTCAGTGTTTTTATCGTCTCTCTGGCAGCCAAACAAACGCTGGAATCGACCTCCATTCTGTCCAACCATCCCTCCTCCACACCTCCACCCCCTCCCTCCCTCCGTCTGTCTCTCCATCCCTGCTGCTGTTTTTCACAGCCACACCCCTCCTCTCCTCCTCTCCTCTCTCGACGATGCTGTTTACCCAGAAGAGCTGATTTCTCTCTCTTCCTTTATTTTTTTTTTTTTTTTGTTACCCTCCCTTTCCTCCGCCCCTCCACGAACCCGTCCGCCTCTCCGTCCTCGTGTCTGTACTTTATCTGCTGCTGTACTCGTTTGCCTCTCAGCACGGGTCCTTCCTTGCTTTTCTTCAACGTTGGACTTTTGGACACTGAAACCAACTTACAACCACAAACTCTATTATATATATAAATATATAAATACATAAATTTACACAGTATACGGATATATACATATATCGAAATCTAAGCCACTGTTTCTATTCTACTGGTATTATGATGATAATAATGATAATACTAATACTGGAAAAACCGAATCTGGTTGATGACTATAATATCTGTACTTCCGTACTTCAGTGTTATATAAAAGAAAAAATATTCTACGAGAAACTTACTAGTGATTGTGTGGAAAATCTGAGGCTGCCGTTCTGCTCTTCTGATTAAAACATGCTTCTTGTTTTTGTTTTGGGTCAAACCAAGTTGTGGCTAAAAAGCTGAATCTACTACTTCTATAGGAAAACCTGCAGCTACAGAGGACTTTTATTTGTTGATGATTATTATAACTATGATTATTATTATTATTATTATTATTATTATTATTATCTTGACTGTAAATTACATGTGAATATTTAGACGATGATGATATTCTTTGATTTCTCAATCAATCAAATCAATTTATCTACTGTTTTTTTTTTATTTCTTTGCTCTGATGAAATCAATAAAATTTAAATGGGACTTTTATTTTTCTTAAACCTACTTTAAGCCTGGCCTGGCTCCTTCTTTTTGTGGAAGCTGGCGCAACTTCTGAAAAAGACACACAC
This sequence comes from Paralichthys olivaceus, assembly GCF_024713975.1. Classification (NCBI taxonomy): domain Eukaryota; kingdom Metazoa; phylum Chordata; class Actinopteri; order Pleuronectiformes; family Paralichthyidae; genus Paralichthys; species Paralichthys olivaceus. Next base: position 3,931,091 of record NC_091099.1, on the reverse strand, counting down.
ACACACACACACACACACACACACACACACACAGAGCGCCAGGTGTGTTCAAGTGTGTAATGGTGGGCTGTGTGTGTGTGTGTGTGTCTGTGTGTGGGTGTGTGTGTGGGTGTGGGTGTGTGTGTGTGTGTGTGTGTGTCTTCAGATAATTTTCTCTTTTCTCTCAGTCCCTTCTTTGCTCTATCATTTTAATCTTCTCTTCCCTTCTTCTATATTCTTTCTGTCGTCTCTCCATCTTTGATTTTGCTCCTTTTTCCTTTACTTCCTCTGTCCTTCTTCCTCTTTACTTTTCTCTCTCACATTCCTCCTCCTCCTCCTCCTCCTGTCTCTCCACTCTGTTGGTTTTTAAGGTTTTGTGGTTTGTTTCTCTCCCAGACTGTAATGAGCTCCAGGGGGAAAATTAGCACTGGAATAACAAGCAAACATCAACACCGTCTTCTCTCTTCCTCCCTCCCTCCCTCCCTCCTTCCTCCTCCTTTTCTTCTCCCACTTCATCTGACTTCATTTCTTCTTTATGTCTCGCTTTCCCGCCACTTGTTTCTCCTTCCTGTCCTTCCTCTGTAACACATTTTTCTTTCTGACTCTGTTCTCTGCCTCTGCTGCTGTGTTTCTTCTCCTCAGACTCATCTAGTGTTAAATGTCTCAGCTGTTTTCAGAGTTTGTCTCGGTCACGATTTAGTTTTCAGTGCTTTCACATCTGCCTAGTTTGTTCCAGACCTTCAGGCTGTTCAGTTCAATCTGATGTGAGAAGGGCCTGGGACCGTCGTCTGGACACAAAGTGGGGTTCTCGTGGTTCGGTTCATTTGCAGCATGAAACAAGTTTTATTCATCATTCAGACTTTTATGCCAATTCCAGGAAGTTGAGACGCCTTTACCAAAATTGGAAAAGGAAAATGAACGAGGAGGTTTTGCTGGTAGCAATATCGTGATGGTATTAAAGTGGCAACGAAATTGACGAAGTGAAGTAGTTCATTAATTTTCTCCATTCAAATGGAAAGACAACATTTTGTTTACACACCTTATTCAAATAGGTTGCCAAATACGATGGATGAACTGAAAACAAGCCGATGTCAGATTCACCCCCGTCTACTAGAGATGCTTGACTCCTCCACCGGAAGAAATTATATTCTCCAATGAAGAGACTCCAATGGAAAGAAAACAAATTGTCCTCTGGTGACTCATCCAATTGGCCTGTGTCACCCCCCCACCCAACCCTACAACAATTTCTGGTTGTTCTATTGATCCTCGTGTGTAAATCCTATTTTTAACATTGTGATGAGCCTTCTGATATTTTTATTGATTTATCAGAAAAATAATGCATCATTAGTGGGCTGATATTTATGAGTGTGTGCGATTTGGTGCAGATCCAAATACAATTCTGGATCAAGTCAAGTTTTATGTGGTTTCATCGGGCGACTTTTAGTTCACAGTCTTTATTTAAAAAAAACTTCTCATCCAAAAGCAGGTGCTGAATAAGAAGTGTTTAATAGTTTATATTTATATTGTGTGTACAAGACTCTTCTCTCTACTATTTTGTGTTGTTTTTTTTAATTTCAGAGAATGTGTCTTTGTGTTAGTGGTGACATTATTGCATCATATTTGTGTGTGTGTGTGTGTGTGTGCGTGTGCGTGTGCGCACTCATTCATTTCCCGCAGCAGTGTGTGTGTGTGTGTGTGTGTGTGTGTGTGTGTGTGTGTGTGTGTGTGTGTGTGTGTGTGTGTGTGTGTGTGTGTGTGTGTGTGTGTGTGTGTGTGTGTGTGTGTGTGTGTGTGTCCAGAGGCCTTGTCCTCCAGCAGTAATTTGATTGTGGCAGAGTGAGTGAGACGTAATTGTCTGCAGCAGGTCACAGCAGAGCAAACAAAGTGTGTGTGTGTTCTCTCCTGTGTCCTCTCCCTCGTGTCTGGACCGTTATCATCCTTCTCTCCTCCTCCTCATCTCATATATTCTATATCTTATCTCCTCCTCCTCATCTCATATTCTATATCTCCTCTTCCTCTCCTTTCATATATTCTTTATCTCCTCTCCTCTTCCACTCTCCTCTCCTCCTCTTCATCTCATACACTCTATATCCTATCGCCTCCTCTCCTCCTCATCTCATATATTCTTAAGCATCTCTCCTCTCCTTCTTCTCAACTCATATTCTATATCCCCTCTTCCTCTCGTCTCCCTCGACTCTCCCTCTCCCCTCGTCTCCTCTCCTCTTCCCCTCTCAATGTCAAGAGAAAGCTGACAGTTGGGTCTGAGGCAGCATTATATTTTCAGCTCTATGAAAATGATCACACACACACACACACACACACACACACACAGACACACACACACACACTCACACACTCACACACTCTCTATAAGTTCCTGCTGCCAAACACACTTTTGCCCTCTCGCCCTCTCGCTGCAGCCAGATGGGCACGAAGGCAGAAAGACTGTGGACCAACAGAGAGCGAGTCAGACTGACATCTAGACAAGTGAACAGAACACCCGATGACAGATAACCTTTGACCTCTACCCAAACTGACCCGGTCCTCAGGTCACACTCTCGCTCAGTCAAATGCAGACACATGCATGCCAACACGTTCTCTCGGATGATCTGACACCTCCTCCCCACGGCGGTCCGCCTCCTCAGCCCCTGTCACTCAAACCACACATGCAAACAAAAAGCCGGAGAAATAAAACAAATGTCAAACGTGCAAATTTGAGTTTTCTTACTTTTATAATGAATGATTTTGTTGTCTGTGACATTGAAGCATGATGTAGTGTAACTACCTCCATCCTGTAGGACTCCCCTGCTGCGTTCAGACGTGCACTGAATTTTCTGGAGCCCATGTTAGAGAACAAGTGGACTCCCTGCTCAATTGTCTGGACATTGTTTTGTCTTTTGTCTTCCATTGCATCTGATGTCCTGTTCTTTCATCACCGCAGCTGACTAAACTAGAAAAGTCCCCGTCAAGTCTTTTAGCCCAGAACCCGATCCGAGTCCTTAAATATTGAATATTAGCTGATTCAGAGTCTGAACCGATTCTGATGTGATCCAACAATCTATAATTAAATGGTGATTAAATATAGATCTTGCACATTGATATAATAGATGTAGCCTTTTAGATTTGGCATACCTAATTTATCATGTCCTACTTAATCCAAATACGAAAGACTTGGTTAAAAAATAATTTTACTGAGTTTCAATCATTGATACATGACTGAAGGTTTAAGGTTTTGAACTAGAATGGCACTCAGTAGTTCACATACCTCCAACAAGGCCCAACAGTCCCATTAAAGTCAACTGAGCCCCATCAGTGCTCACACACTCATTTAAATCAGTCCCCTTAACAGGCCTGATTCATTTTTTCATCAAGATCTTTTCATTATTTTATGGGAAATTGGTGAAAAATCCCATTCTGGCAATATTGAATAAACAGAATAAAGCCTTTGTGCAGATGCTAAAATGTAATTGGTTCTTTTTTTTTTTTTTAACCCATGTCTCATCCTTCCACCAAATTTTGTGTTATTAGTTTTTGCGTAATCCTGCTGACAAAAACAAAAATCACCCAACAAATGAACTGAGGCGAACACATCACCTGCTTTTTGATGTAATAAAGCAGTGAACGCAGTTTATTTACTGCCACCGGTAACCACGTAAAGTTAATAACACTTGTCAACGGAGGAATAAAGTGCATCACCTTGTTTGAGTGGTCTGAAGTGTCCTCCTGCTGGAAGCTTGATAAACATGCTGATGCAAATCAAGAGTGAACCGAGTCTGTGGTTTTTCATGTTTAGTATTTTTGCCATTTCATTTTAATTGCCGCTTTGTAGGAACAAAGAAGGAACAAGAAGAATTTCATCTTCTGATTAGAGAACTGAAAATGATCTGGATCGCCTCAGAGTCTATTTCAGGATGTAACAGGTCCAGTTTGAAAGACATGTGATCCAGTTGATCCCCAACAGCTCAAACAAACCTTTGGATTCGCCTTTAACAGATGTAACGCACCTGTACCGAAAACTTTAATGACATTTGTTAAATGAAAGTTTTGGGTTCAGTGTGTGAATCGACACAACATGACGTCGTATTTATTCTTAAACAATTCTGGAAACCTCTGCTGAAGAGCTGAACAGACGTGAAGAAGAAATAGACAGAGCTGATCCCGACAGGATGGCAGGAGGGCGACTCTGTGACCGACAGCATCAGTGAGCAGGATAATCAGAGCAAACGTGAGGGAAACTGAATCCAAAATAGTTTTCCAGATGTAGAAGTCGATATGAGAAATTCATCCCCTCCATACAGTTGATGTTTTTTTTGTTTTTTTTCTCATTATTTTTCACAATGGTTGGTTATGTCGTAATTCCAGCCTCAGGCTTTTTGACAAAACTCTATTGAGTAAATCAGTGTGAAAAGGGAAAATAAAAATCTGTGCCACGGCTCAACACAACCCATGTAAAAACAATGTGAGCGAGGATCCCTTAAAATTTTAGCAGCCGCATTAAAGCTTAGAGCTGCTGACATAAATAGACATTTCCTCGTCTGCTGCAGGGGATAAAATGTTAAGTACGCTTTTGAAAACCCTTATGATGAAATATAGATCGTAGTCTTCCACTGATAATAATAGTAATTCCAAAGATTTTAAGGGTATTTGTGAAACAGTCTAGACTGGTGAATAAGTAAAGTGGGGGGGGGAATTTTACCCAATAACACCCAGACCGATTTGTTTTGCTGCACCAATAACAGTTTGTGTAAAAGTGCCAGCGAGCAAAAATAAGAAAGCTTAAATATGCACTGACCTGAATAAATATCTGATTAGCTATTTTTGACAACTCCTATCTCATGCTCTAAAGCAGGGGAGTAGATTTATTTGGGGGGGAGGGGGGTTGACACCATTAAAGTTAGTTAATTAACCTCAGAGAATCTTTACCGTGGTGGAGGGGATTCTGTGTCCTGGTTGTCCTGGGAGAGGTGTTGTTGGACAGGGTCTCCCAATGTAATCTGGTCCCAGGAGAGACACCAGTCTATGGACAATTCAAACAGACGCCAAGTCCTCTTCATCGTCCCCTGGTGGCTAGCTGTAGTATAGCTCATAAAAACCACCTTCTCCATGTTAGTGGATCAGACATAAAGCAAACTTTTAGGTTGGTAAAAGTTTAGGTAGTTCTTAATTTTGTTGTCGATGTGTTCAAGCTTTGTTTTAATTAGTTATTTGACGTTGGGGTGAAACGTTGTGACTGACAGCTGAGACTTGTGAGTCGTAGAGCGGATGCATCGGTGGGACCTCAATATCTTAGCTCCCCATCACAATCACGATTTCGCAGACTCTGGCCCAAGGTTGCATTCGTATATCTGGGACATAATATCTTCATTTTTGAACATTGGATGGAAGTGGAGACAGTCGAAGCTTGTAAAGTGGCAGAGACAATCAATCATTGCATTTCGAGACCAATCACAACGCAACTCAATATGGACGACACTGTAGACGACCTCTGGAACCTTGTGGACAAAGAGGTGACTTTGGCCTTGATTGAAATACACGATGTCTTTGAGGGGTTGAAAATACATTTTGTTTGGTTCAAATAACTGCGTCTTTATAGCCTCTAGTGGTCAGAACATGGGTACGATTGTGTCACCGAGTCCAAATAGGGTCGAGCATGTCAAAGCAAAAATAAGTCTTCAGACCGAGAACAGGCCTGAGATTAGCAGTCATAGAGGGACAAGACGAGAGGGCAGCGAAAGTAGAGAGAGATGCTGATGAGAGAGAACAAACTACAGCAGGAGAGGCTGGTGGATGAGAGGAGAGAAGAAGAGTGGAGTGTAGCAGAGGGGAGTAGAGGGCTGCAGTGAGAGCCTCTCACACCAGACTAATGTGTTTTGTGGCATCTAGCAGGTGTGGTGCTTGGACAGACGCCTGGACTGGTCAGGTGACTCCGGGCGAGAGAGAGAGAGAGAATCACCAGCTCCGTTCACTCAGCAACACTGACACTCAACGACTCATACGGAATAATGGAATGTAAAGGAAAGATTATGTCTTTTTGAATTGTAAGCCAGAAATAAAGTTTCATATTTCTTATATTGGTTTTGTAGTTTGGTAAAAAACAGTAGTTACTAAGGGCAGCCAGCGTTTCCAAAGTAAAAGTCCTAGTTATTGGTATAAACAACATATAAACGCAGGTGTATTTAGCTTAAACAGCTTTTTGTTCATCTAGCGTGTTATAATGTTTTTGTTTGTTAAAACTCCTCAAGTCCAAAGTAAAGGAAGCTCTCCTCACTCACAGTGAACACATTTGTGAAAGACCTCGTCAGTAGTCCCGGCTCTTAATTCACTTTGGCATAATCCACACATAGTAGCTCAGAGTTTATCAAGAGGGGGACCCTCAAGAGACAGGAGCTGAAACCAAGTGTTTCAGACAGAGGCTGAGAAGAGGAGCTGCAAGAATGGACAGTTTGAGGAGAGTGATGTTTTCTGAACATTAGAGCATTAAACCTTTTCAAGTAATAATATTAATATTAATATTAAGGACACATGTGTAAAACATTAGCTTGTGCAAATACAATTTGCTTGGTTGTCCCTGAGAGCCTGCTCAATTCAGCTGCTACTACCATGGTTCTGTCGGTCTTCTGTGCAATTTCAGGTATTGAGAAATTGGTTATCTGAGAGAATCTCTGCAGAAATGTAAGTATATGAAGCCTAAAGGTCAAAGCAAAGATCCCCATTTTGTTCATTACTTACAAACCCTCTGTTTTTACGATGACGGTGTCGTCACAATTTTGTTACTACACCCTCTGATGAATAACTAGGACAACACTGTACTGCAGGAAACAGGGAAAAGACGAGTAATGAAGGGAGACAGACTGTTGGTCAAAGTTCCACCTGCAGAAACATAATGATCCAAAACATGAGAAGAAAAGAACAAGACTTCCCATAAGAATTAGGATAAGAAGTCTGTTATCTGTCCCGCAGTGGGGGAAATTTGCAATATTACCGCAGCGAAAAGACGTCAGCAGTGATAAGTAGAACATGAACTATTTATATTGGACAGACAAATGAATATAGCACAGTTGAGAAGTGATGAAGTGAAGTCCATAATGGTGGTGCATGTAGTTTTACTGGGAGCAGAGCTGGTTGTACAGTCTTCCTTCTGCAGGAAGGAACGACCTGCGATACCTTTAGCCACTTAGGGTGAATCAGTCTGTTGCTGTTGCCCAGTGCTGTGATGGTGTCCTGCAGGGGGTGGGACTGGTTGTCCATCAGAGAAGACAGATGCAGTCTGCTCTGGCCTTCTTAAATTGCACTGGCATGATCAGTCCAGTTCATTGTTCAGCTAAACACCCAGGTACTTACACAAGGTCACTAACTCAATGTCCATTCCCTGGATGTTCACCGGTGTTGGAGGGGGAGAGTCTGCGCTTGTGGAAATCCACCACCGGTGCTTTGGTTTTCCCTGCATTGATCTGGAGGTAGTTCCGCTGGCCCCAGTCCACAAAGTCCTGCGTCAGTTCTCTGTATTCCCACAACCGCAGAGACATCAGAAACTTCTGCAGGTGACGGAGGGTAAGTGGAAGAGGGTGAAGAGGAATGGAGCTGGGACCGTTCCCTGCAGGGCCCCAGTACTGCAGACGGGTCCTCACATACTGGGGTATCTGTTGGTCAGGTAGTCCAGCTTGCTCCTGTTTGTCCCTTAGACACAGTGCTCCCTGGCTTCTCCAGATGAGCTCTGTGTTGTAGGTAGATGACAGCGCCATCCACCCCGATGCCGGGCTGATAGACGAACTGCAGCAGGTCCATCGATGGTCTCACCAGGGGGCGGAGATGTTTAAGGGCGAGCTGCTCCAGGGTCTTCATCAGGTGGGATGTTAGTGCTGAGGTATTTTGGGTGCGGAGTCTTTGGCACAGGTACCATGCAGAAGGTCTTCCATAGCTGTGGTACTCTCTCCAGCATCAGGCTCTTACTGAAGTTGATTTTACAGAGCAAACAACAACTCTTACTTTTATGAGCTTCCCCAAAGCTTGAGAGGATGTAAAAGCAAGAAAAAAACCTTTTCAGTACAGAATTCACCCAGAGAGCATCTTTCAATGGAACCAATGGGGTGTCGTCTGAGTGGATACCCTGATCCATCGCTGCCTCGCTACATAAAGGGCACGCTATAGTTCCTACTGAAAGCTTGCATCTCAATCAGAGGGTTGATTTCACAGGGAACACTGGGCTGAGAGATTTATGTTTCAAGCCTGAAAATTCATAGATTCCTTTATAGGATCTCGCGGCTCACCCCACTTTACAACTCTGAGCTTTGCTTCTAAACATTCCAAGTCCTTCACTGAGCTGGAAACACAGTTTGCACACACAAAAATCACAATCAAACAAAAATCCTTGTGATGCAGTCGTTTTCTGATTTGCTTTTTTGGGGCTCTGCTGCTGAGACGGATGAAAAGGGAGAAGAAAAAAGCCAAGGCCGACGTGGACGCAGAAAGAGGAGGGAGGGAGAAAGATGAAGATGCCCATTGTTATTACCCACCGTCAAAGCTTTCTCATGCACATATCTGGCCCTGAAAGTTCCGCAGCAGAAGGTCAAGCTGGGCAGCGGGTTTGTCGGCGTATGTATAACTGTGTGTTTGGAGCCTTAAAGAGGAAAGAGAAGAGAGTGGTGAGGAGACAAAAGGACCGAGACGGAGAAACCGCAAGAAGAGAGCGAGGAGTCAAAGTGAGGAAAGGGAAGAGGTGAAACGCTTAATGCAACGGAGAAGCGGAGTGAGAGGAGAGGAGGTGGAGATGCCATATGGCAGCGCTTCAGGAGCGGGAGGGCTGAGATGACTGATGGAGGAAGAGGTGACAGTGTCGACTCGATCCGGTGGGTGACCGCTACAACAGAATCGACTCAGGCCTGGATCAGTCGTTTCATATCAAACAGTGAAACCTGTTTTACTCTGGCGCTGAAGAGGAGTCGTCATTATTCCACTTAACCCACTCGTCGTCTTTCTGCTCTTTCCTCTCCGCTCATCACATTTTCTTCAATAAGAGCATCTCCTCTCATTTCCTTCACCTGCATTATTTGTTTTCTACCTTTAAGGTAACGCAGCGAACCCACAGGTGGTAAACCTTCCAATCTGTTTATCATTTATTCAAGACAGGAGGGACAACCATTTTCTCACTTCATATACCGTCTATGATAAAGATAGACGACGTGACAGCTGGTGGCTCGCTGCAGTTGAGGTCAGAGGCCACACCTCCTCCATGTTAGTGGAGGGGACAGAAAAAAAAATCAAATTATACTTCGAATAAATCTTTCTCAAAGATGCTTTATGACTATTTAGATAGTTCTTATCACACTGATGTTCGTTCAGGTGTTTATCATCACACTTTTTGTGTCTATTTGTGTTTTAACTCTTTTTTCACTTTGCACAATCCCTCACCTGGTGTTTATGGTATTTTTTACATTTACATTTTGTTTCCTATATTTATACGTTTTACATTTATACTAACACAAATACACCAAAGCAAATTCCTTGTATGTGTAAACCAGCTTTATAAAATTGCTCCTTTCATACATGATTGACAGGATCTCCAGCTCCACACTATGATCACTGCACAGATTCTGGCTCCGAAATGACGTCAAACGGGAAGATGGCGGCAGCTGTATCCGTGATATTTTCGCATCACTATTGAACGACGTTGGGGAGGTGGAGACAGGTTGACAGCCTCTGCCTTTGAAATGTTAACTCAGTGAATGAAGAACAACCTCCGTTTGAAATCGCTGGTCAGAAGATATTTTGCAAATCCCAAGAAGAAAAATGAAATTGACACAAGCCGAGGACAACGGTGTCAACACATGACAGCACACGGCCGTCTGAGCCACTCAGATCATAGCTTTCAAAATGACTGTGTGTGTGTGTGTGTGTGTGTGTGTGTGTGTGTGTGTGTTTGTGTGTGTGTCCACTTGGTATTTTCAAATTCCCTCCCATAACTGCTGATCCATGAATAGTCCGGCTCGCTGCCTCGCCACATGTCCTGTCATTGAGTGCCTAATTGGCAAAAAACATACACACTGTTGCTGTGCACAAACCGAGAGATGAATAAGAATTCCTGCGCACGTGCACACGCATGTGCATTCGCGGAAGCACACTTATTTTGATATACAGTTTTTGTGGCACAGTCACGCACACAAACAGAAACTAATAAACACACACACACACACACACATGGAAATCCAGAAAAGGGAGAACAAAACACAATTAGAGGAGAAAAATGTCAGGTCTACTTCACAGTGTGCAGACTTCTCAAGTGGCCCCCCCCAACCCTCGCTGTGCCGGGAATGGGAATGAACAAGGCCGGTAAATAAGGAATGTGATGGTGGGAGCGCTGCCCTCCAGTCACCGTGCTTCCAAATGAAGATGCTTTTAATTTGGAGTCTCCCTGACACTTATGGAAAACTGCACCTGTATTGACAAAGCCTGACTGCTTTATTTGAAGTAACATTTGGTCGCCCTGCCATCGAGGTGTTTAAAGCTGAGAGAAGGTGCAGTGACAGATAAATTATGAGCCTGTGTGTTTGTCTTCTTCTTTTCCTTTTAAAGATGCATCTTGATTTGTTATTCTCTCAAATGGCAGCGTTTTATCTCGTCCAATTAGTCTGATAAATTGAAGCGGAAAGAAAAACGCATGTAAACAAATGTACCAGCAAAGTGATTATGTTGCCTGGACGTCCTGTAATCCATCTCATGCATTAATGTCATAATAAACAATTAAAGTCTATTTCTCTTTCATTAAAACCGGTTAAGATGATTTGGTGATAACGAGGCATGTTTCCGTTGATATTAAAGTTCCACAAATGCTTGGAAATCATCAGCTCGGAGGTGAAACTGATAAATAAATAAATAACCTGCTTGCTGAGGAAGTCGTCGTGTCTCACCAGCGCCCATTTTACGCTGAGCTGGTTCCTCTCTCCCTCTCCCTGTGTGACGGACTATCATCGGCAATTTTACAGTAAATTACTCCCTAAACAAGCTCGACAGAGACAAGCCCAGCAGCCTGGCACCCGGCACTCGCGTGTAAACATGATTATATCGGGGAAGTGGCTTCACATTTTCGAGCACATAGTGACAGCCAATTAGGGCCTACGTTAGTGCGCCTAATTCTTCACATGCAGTGTGGCGAGGAGGAGCGACAGGCTGGGATGGGGGCAGGGCAGAGCGGCAAGAAGAAGAAGAAGAAAAGACGGGATTGATAGAAAGAGAGAGGAGCAATTACAGAGAATTAAAAACAGGAGGAACACCACAGATTGGGTTGTAATTACCGTGTGTGAGACACTGAACAAGGTCTATTTGTGTGGGGTGTGTTTGAACGCTATGATTCAATCACACCAACACATCAAAGTCCATCACGTGTCAGTAGATGGAAGGAAAAGAGGGATGAATAAATGAATTAGCTTTTCTGCTGACGAGAGGTGAGGAGCCTGGTAACTTTGCTCTTGTCACAAAGTCGCCTGCGAGAGCATCTGCCGGAAACAATTATTCTCCGTCCTGTCCAGCTGACGGTGCTGAGTGGGGACACACCTATAATTGTACACAGGGAGGATCTCTGTGTTCTGCCGGCTCGCCTTCTCGCAGACCATGAGGCGATTGGGATGATAATTGGAGACGCTCAATTAGTTTGTCCCCTCTCCTCCTTATTTTACTCCGCCTCCATAAACAAAAAAGCACATTGCACATCAATCCCTGGGCGCTGCTGGGTAACAAGGCGGCGATGGGCTCTGTAATGAACTGTCTAGTGCCAGTGGCCGGAAAACGCTTCTCTTCTGACTCTGATAATTCAATAAGTCCAGTTCATATTGAGAGGTTTTTACAGCCGTTTTCACCAGTCATTAAATTCAGCCGCCCCGTGGTAAGCTCCAGGCTGAAGGCGGCGCCCAGAGGGGACATGACCTCTGACTTTTAGGGCGATGTTACCGGGGATTCCCACTCTGGCTGAGGGAGCTTCTCCAGGCGGTTTCACAAAATGGTCAATTGTAGTTTTCCCCCATGTTTATTGATGATACAGTACAAAGAACAAGTCACAGAGCAGAACTGCAAATTGTCAAATGTAGTCGTACACAGACAATTCAGCTTGTTTCCCTAAAGTATCTGATGTGTTAGGAGTGTTTAGCAGGAGACGGCAGGGGGTCAGGAGAAGGAGGTTAGCACCTTGTTAGTATTAAATAAATTCCTCCAACAGAAGACTCCAGGCAAAGAGAATAAATTCGAACGTGTTGCCTGTTGGGTTTTTAGGACTTTTAAGCTTTTTGAAATGGCCAGCGGTCACTGTGAACAAACACACAGGATTGATGATTACGATCCTTTAAACTCTAACTCACCCGCGAAAAGTTCCAGGCTACATATTATTATTAAAACTCTAAAGCTCGACCGTCACTCCGGGTGTTTCTGTCCTTTGTGTCTTCCTCCCTCCCGGAGCAGCTTAATCTTGTGGAGGAACGCTTCACCGCAGTAATGTGTGTAATTCTTATAATTCCCATGTTAAACAGAACATAATCACACCAGCACTGAAAGCCAATTCAGTTCGACCTCAGAAAATGAGAGGAAAGGGGGGAAAAAATGACCCCGCGCAGGTTATTGCTTTTCGTTGAGCGTGCGTCAACAACTCTTGAATTTAATGCATTCCCGCAGCGGTGCTCCGCTCACCGGCCCTCAGGGGAAATAACAGCGTGCAGCCATTAGGGGATTATGGACGAGTAAGGACAGAAAAGGTGTGAGACATACACACTGCAAGAATGTATGACCGGGGGACAGTGTGCGTGTGTGTGTGTGTGTGTGTGTGGGGCCTTATCGATGAACTACTCTGCTCATGATTTATGACGTGAATGACAGAACCGATCTGAGTCTCAATATAAACACACACATTTTACGAATGTCCACTCGTGATACTCATGAACGTCCATTACATTCAAGACGATGCTGCAGTTCTGAATTTGGAGTCAGCTTTGAAGCAGCGGTCACAGAGATAGTACCAAACAATAGTAGGGACTGTATTTAAAGATGGACGACGCAGCTCCACTTCCTCAAGTCGTGTAAAAAGGAAGAAATATCCTGGAAACGACTTCTGGAGACGGAGTCTGTGCAGCAGCGATTGTGGAGTGGAGCCGCGACACACACACACAAACCATCTTTAGGATTTCATATGCTTTGACTCTTTAATTTGCTCCATGTCCCAGCATTAACATGGAGGAGGCCTGGTTCATTACCTGTACTGCTGACGGCCACCAGTGGGCGATCTGTAGTATTTAATATTACAGGGTTTTGTTCTTTATTTATTTGTAACTGTTTCACCCCACAGTGAGACACAGATGTTAACGTGTGACGCCTTGTGTGTGCATTCATGTGTGTAACTGTATCATTGAACATATGCATATAACAGCGTAACAGACACACTGCATCATCAGTATATAAACCTCTCTGTGAGTGGGCTTGTATTTGTGTGTGTGTGCGTCTGGACTAAGATTTGTTTTTGATGCTAAAGCACTTTTATAATTGGCAGAGATAAGCAATACTTAACATCTCCTAAATATTCACTCATGCACACACACACACACACACACACACACACACACACCATTACAATAACACACAGCATTAGAATATTAGGTTTACAGCCCAGTCGTTTGTCATGGGGCTCTTTAGGGGCTGTAAAACTGTCTGAGTGTGGGGATTTGTCATCACCACAAAGGCCTGCTCCTTCTATTAGTCATAAAATATAGAGAGGCAAATGCAGCCGGTGATGAAGACACGGCAGCGAGACGGAGGGAGATAAAACTGTGCACGTGTGGGCACTGGAAAAGTCACAAGCAGCTACACGGATGCTAAGTCGTTCACTGAAGTTTTGCGTTGTCTTCGTGATGAGCACACAAGAAAGTGACAGGAGGCGAAACGAGAAAAAGGGGGGAAGACAAAGTGTGAGGCGTGAAGTTTACACTGTTCGTCCTCAGCTGCATTTCAAGTCATTCTCTGTGCATGAATGTGTGCGCCTGTGTGTGTGTGCGTCTGCGCTTTGTAGCGAGCAGTAATTTCCCATTTTCAATATCCTGTTCCCTTTCATTCCGTTCAATTGTGTCCCCTTCAACTTCCTCACACAGACATGCACACGGGGACGGACAGTGTTTCTATGAAGAAAGATGACGCCATTGAAGATGATGACAACTCCCATCTGACATTTACTAACCTTTTGAGCCGAGATGGGGATGGAAGAGGAAAAGAGAAAAGGAGGAGAGGGGATGGACAGATGAGAGGGAGAGGAAGGGGGGGGGGGGGGGGGGGGGGTATGCATGGAATTCCTGCTTTCGATTCCTTTTACAGTCGTATTGTTCTCAGCGATGCACAAAAAGCTTTTGTTGCTATTTGCCCCGTTTTATTTCCAGACGTATCCAGTGAACAGATTTGATTCTTATAAAGCAGGTGGCATCCTGCAGCGCTGCATGTGTGTGTGTGTACATTAGAGTGTGTGCATGAGACAGAGAGAGAGAGAGAGAGGGCTGGATTATAATATAAAATGCTTCTGCACTATCTTGCAATGATACTATTACAAGGTAGAATAATGTGATGTCCCAGCAGAGTGGTGGTGTTAAAGCTGGTGACTTCAGTCAGGTGAGGGAGTTGAGGTTGTAGAAAAGACGCAGACAGAGATCTTCACATCGAAAGACATTCAGGAGCTTTTGGTGATAACAGCCGACGCCTCCTCCCAGAAGTTCATCAGTCTCTTCGGTGGTTGTAAAACTAAACACGTTCTTTAATTAGTCACCGAACTCAAGTGCAAACGTGCGATTTCTATTCCCTTTTCCTTTTTGGAAGCTGTTAACTTCTTTCTTCCGTGACTCTTTTGCAGGATTTGATCCCAAACAGCACACGCACCACTTCTACGTCCGAGCCAATAACATAACAGCAAATAGCATAAGCTCCCCATCAATTCCCCGTGTGCTGTGAGGGCTTGTCCGAGTTAACAGCCATCACTGAGGATTCAAACAGGAGCACAGGGTCAAATAGAAGAGAAGGAGCTGAGAGGAGGGAGGGAGCAAATAGAACATGGAGAGTAAATGAGCTTTTGTAAAGAGGGGAGAGGATTATTGATGAACTGCTGATGAATAATGATATGCTCCTGATATTTTAGGTTGTTGATAAATGAGCGACGTGTGCTGGAGTGTACACGTCACATACTGATCTACTGTAGGTGACCTGCAGCCTCGAACACACGCAGGTTACACGCTTTAATTTCATATGACAGTTCAAATGTGTCTGTCTCGTTTCGCCTCCTGTGGGTAGAGAGTTAAACATGCACATAAGGTGGATGTTTGTTTTTTCTCCCTCTATTAAAAAGTGTATTTTTAATTAGATTTGATTAACTTCATGCCACTGAACCCTGTTTACTGATGCAGTATCAGTACACACACATTCATAATCATCATTAATCCAACGGCATGAATTACACACACAGTACACACGTAAAGGTACAAATCATACGTTAAACAGTTTGGTTTATGTCAAACTTTACAGGTGTAGAACCGTAACATCACAACAGCTGAACATCTGTTCTCCAGCTTCTTCGCTTCAGGCGACGACTGCGGCAACAGCAGCGCACTCTGACTACATGTTGTTCCTGATGGAGCAGAAAATATTTATCTGTCTTTTATTTAATTTCCTCCTCCACAAATGCCCCCATCACCAGGGGTATAGATTTAAATATGGGCTGTCCCATGTGGCTCTGAAACTGTGTTTATAATTTAATTTCAAATGTCACAGCACATCTTTACTAGACGGAAAAAATCAGGAAGTAGCATTAAATTCAAAACTCGTGAGTTGAAGTTGTTGGATAATTTGTTATCGTTGCTCCGACGAGTCGTTTTCTTAAACAGTGTTTTCACTGCAGGTGAAAATGCCTCCCACAGTGAATGAAGACATCAGGTCTGTTTTTAATTATTAATACTTTCATCTTCTTTTACATTTGTGTCATAAATATTGACTTTTCTACTGTTTTTGTACCTGATTGTTATTCAGGAGTTTATATGTGCCTTCAGTCAAAGATAACAAGAGGAAAATATAACTCTATTTATATAACTCTATATATTTGATATATATGCTATTATGTTTCAAAACTCCTGTATTTCCTATGGTTCTGATTTTAATTTCTACTACTTTCTTTTTATCCCTAAATAAAATCTATTATTATCTTATTACTAATATTTAAAGATCATCATGACAAGGCCAGTGTTGGGCAACTTTGATCAGCAGAACAGGCAGTTAAATGTGTTTATTAGAATAAAACAGAAAGAACGTGAACATACACGACTAATAAAACCAAACCTACAAAATATTCAAACATCTTCAGGTCAAATTGGGGTTCGGGTACGTTCGGACCATCTGATGGGTGCGACCACTTTGGTAATATATTTAGAAATATTATATACTGAGAGATACATAATCATCATCACTTGGCAGCCTTGAATCTAAATGCACTAAAAATGAATCTGTTTAATTCTGTCACCCACACTGTCGAAGCTCCTCACGTCATCAGTGACTCCATCTATCGCTGCTGTCTGAGCTCAAGGATAGTTGGTTATTTCAACTCCTTTTTTATAAAGCCTGCAGATTAGAGACCTTGCTTGTTTGTAAGTGGCTGATGTAAGTGATTTACGTCCATATCACCCTCATATGAAACCGTAGCGTTGATCCCTCAAACCGGACATGACTTGCAACTGCAGCGTTTGGGCTCGTCCTGTGCAAACCGCTGCATTCTCTCTTATTAACTTCAGTAAAAAAAAAGAAGAAAAACCAACAAAAAACAAGACTTTATTTGATCAAAGTAATGAATTCTGGGCACTGAATATAGCCTAAACCCTCGGAGAAACATTTATTATTTTTACATTTCAGAGAAAGCAATATTTTGTTGTGTGTTGGAAACAGAATCCCTCGTTTCAGTGACTGTGGTACGCGGCGCCGCTGATGATCTAGGGCTGCGGGGATTGGAGAAGACTGTTGTCCACTGATATTATTGTACCTTTTCTTTGAGGCTTGTTCCTGCTGCTCTGTTCGTGTCCTGGAGAAGAATAGTTCTCCGACTATAAATATCCAAAGGTTTTAACGAGCTTTGATAAATAATTTATGTGGTGTTTGTCCGTTACAGGTAATTTACTCTCAAATGAACGAACACTTAAACACTACCTTTTTTGATTCTAGAATTTATGCTACGCTAGGATAATCACATGACTATGGTGTCGATCTTCTCATTGAACTTTTCCAAAATAGCGACCAAGTCTTTAAAATCGTATTTGTCTTAATGTATTCTGATGTCGATGACACTTAAACACATGACATCAAACGTGGTTTTGAACATGATCCCTTTGTCGACGGTGGCGTTGCTCATTCACAGATAACAACACAGACACGAGTACGAGTGAGACCCGGCGCTGAGACAATCTATGAACATGGTAAATGTTTAATTTAGGAAAATGAGCTGTATGTTTTAACTGCATGCCTTCTACCAACGTAATACTTCAGTGGCTGTCTGTTTGTAGTAACAACACACAGACACACACACACACACACACACACACACACACACACACACACACACACACACACACACACTCACAAACACATTGGGGATGTTGTGGCTATGCCTGAATGCAGCTCTTCAGTGTTACTGCTTTAATAATCAGTTTTAATGAGCATCACTTGCTGTTATTCCCTTCAGCATGATTCTATTTCTCTCTCGCTGCATCTGTCTGTCTCTGCCTTTCTTTCTCGCTCAACTCGCCTTTTCCTTCACATGTCACTCTCTCTCTCTCTCTCTCACACACACACACACGCACACACACACACGCTCTATATTTCTCTCCAACTACTCCCCTTCCCCCAGCTCCCTCTGTTCCCTTTAGTTTGAAGCTCAATTAATGCCCCGTTTCATATCTGTTATACTCAAACTCCCCTTGGGTCTTCACCCCACACACACACACACACACGCACACACACACACACACACACACTTGGACCACACACTGAGATACTACGTCCTGTTTGGACCAAATTAATTTCGAGCATCACTGTGTGTGCACTGTAAAGTCTGCATGTGCACATTGCTAATTCTTCAGGCACGTCACATGTAAGTGGTGAAATAAATGATCTTGACCTTTCCATCCGTGAGTTTTGAGTTTTTCCAGCCTCAGCCTGATGCGAGCTCTTGATGTGCACGTGAGTCTTGTTCGTGTCACAGCTGGAAACATCCTCATCATGTCGAAACAGGCTGCGTTACTGTCTCCGCCTGACAAACAGAGCATACTGGTGGATCACCCAGTGGACACGCAGCAACAGCAATATGTCTTCCCTGTCTGTCACCTCTGACATCTAAAACAACACACCGAAAGGATTACGACGCATATTTACACTCATTACATGACATCTGCAAACTGTTTGTTAGGAAGCTGGTTGTTTGCCAGCTGATCTAATGAACAAATATACACATCGCTCGTTTCTTATTTTTAAATTGTGCTCAATGGACATGGATTCTGTCTGAGGAGTAAATAGTTTACTTTAAATAGTCTCTTTATTAAATGACTGATCTTATCTCCAGCGTGGATATTTACTTCCTCTGTGTAGAAACACATGTTACTGCCGCCGATATCTATGTGAGAATAATTTGAGCAACAGTAACAATTGGAATTTGTACTCCTACTACACTTCAGCAAATTCCAGCAAATATATTTCTGTATTTCTCTAAACTATAAATTGGTGTGCTAAATAATGACGTGTTATTCCCAACAAAATCAGTTGAACTGTTTATGCATTCTCCGTAACCGTCAGAACACTGCAGGACAGCTGCAGTGTGTGTGTGTGTGTGTGTGTGTGTGTGTGTGTGTGTGTGTGTGTGTGTGTGCGTGTGTGCAGGATGGAGAAGATTTCCAAAGCGCTGTGAGAGTCCACATGCTTCACTCAGTGTGTAGACCTTAATTAAATCTTGTGCATCTCACTCCTTCAAGACACACACACACTCACACACGTCCGTCTGGGATGTTACTGCTACGTTCACGCTGCTCCCATCATCTGAGGTTTCAGAGCACAGATGGTGTCATCTGTCGAAGACACTGGTCACAGATCAGGTTTTCAAGGCTTGGTTGTCATTGTTTTTGTTGATAATGTTGATTTCTGCTGAAACATGTAACTGTCACTCTCTTATTTTTGATTTCAATGATTCCTGGGAAACCTTTGCTTGAGCTTCGATTCACAGAGACAGGATGCTCCAGCTCCACTTGCACGACTACGAGAGCCTCTAAAAATGTTGTCTTCTACAGAAACAAGTGTTACTGTGAATGTTTAAAGCTAATGTTTAACATTGTGTAATGTATTTGCTTGTTTTCCTGAACGGTTGATGAGTAAAATATGCTTTTTACACGTCTGCACATTAGAAACAAGGCCACGCCCACCCATTCGATTTATGAGTCCCATGCAATCCCACCCTCCACAGCTTTATTCACACACTCAGCTAACACACTATCAACGAGGGCGCGGAACAATTTAATTTGTCAACACTACGTCTGGCATTCTGTTGGTCGGGAGAATTTTGACAGACTTGTTGCCCAAAAAAATCCAAGTGCAGCAGAGAAATCTGAGAACAGACGTTTCTCACGTGCACAGAAGCAGTGAGAGCTCAAGGAAAAAAGGCTGAAGCTGGAGGAAATCAACAAAAAACCTTGAGTGCATGTGCACAGTTTGAGCACAAGCAAAAACCAAATCAAAGCACAAGCAGGTTATATTTGAGTGGAAGCTTTGCATTATGACTGGAAACAGCTGCAAAGGTAACAAGCACCCAGAAATCTCAATAATTAACCTTTGACATGATTGATAACCAAAGTGTAAAATAGTCTGATTATTTCTTTTGATACCAACATATAAATTAACAAATCTCATTATACACAATCAGGTTATGCTGCAAAACGCAAAAGCGTGCCTATTGAAGGTCAGACCTGTCCGCAGCTGTACAGTACCAGTAGTGCTCGCTAACACTCTGACACACTTGATAGCTGACGTTAACTCTCTCTCTACCTGAAGCTCGACGTGGTTCAGACGAGCATCTGTCCCTCACACTCGTCTCTCGCGTTTGTCGACGCTACAAACTGAGGGAAAGCATAATAAGTGAAATTATGCAGCCTCATTTGATTTGTAGCCACTCGGCTCTTCATAAAGGTAACATCGTTGACCTTTGTATGCTGCTGGTGATTTATTATCCACGTCTCCGCAGCAGAAAATTACTGTACAAATGTTGGGAATAATTCATTTGTTATTGATGGTAGAAGCGTGTGATGATAAAGTCAATAAATCCACAGCGTGTTTGTTCGCGTGGTTCTTAATCACTGTTACAGCTTGAAAGAATTCGACCATCCTGACATTATGAAATGGATTAAACTTGAAAAACAAACAAAAAGGACATTTTGAGAGCCGGAGCCCGTTCAGCTTTTTAAGCAAACATTCAAGCTGAACGTGTGTAACGCTCATCGAGACGGAAGGAAGAGGTTCTGGTGACTGAGAGGTCATGGGTCTTACATTAATGCTGATAGTAAATAAAGTTAATATTGAACTTTTGGGAGTTTTTAAATCGTAAATCATTCCTAAAAGCGGTGACGTTCCATTAGGACGAGCAAGGTGACCAGTTGAAGTAAAATGTAAATTAGAGACGATACGACAAATGCTAATAAACTGATTATATATTTAAAAGGATCTAGAGTTGCAGATTTTGTCGTGTTGCTACCACCTCCGTCAGTGTGTCCCCTGTCTGTCTGCTTTGTGTGTGTGTGTGTGTGTGTGTGTGTGTTGTGGGCGTGGCTTCACCTGCAGGTTCCAGAGCTCACCTGTTTCTCATCATCTCATTGGCTGCTGCAATATTGCCTTCAGTGGCTCCAGCTCGTTGATCTCCTGCTGAGTCCATGTGAGTTTTACGTTGTTTGTGTAACACCTGTTCTCCTCAGGTCCCCGGCCCTCCTGGAACAGGTCCATAGTTTCATTCCTTTTTTAATTGATGGAAAAGAGGAAGAATCAATAAACTATACCTGTTGCTTCTCTGTGTTCTCGAGCAAATAAAGATTTAGATATGGATTAAAATGTTCCTCTTATTCAGATAACAAGAGAGGATTGTGCAGCTCCCTCTGTCGTCTCTCATCAGAGGTAAGTGGAGCTAAATGATTTAAGATACTTTCTATTGCTGACACTTTAATACAACCTCAATCAAAATACAATTCACAAGTTACAGTTGATTAACAGATTCAAAACAACACACGAGACGCCATCTGACTGATTTCTTTACACTGTGTGTGTGTGTGTGTGTTATCACAGCAGGTTAAAGCTCCTCTCTCTTATTCTTACTCTCAGCATTCTTGGCACAGTTGGGAGGAACCTTTGGGCAGAGACTGACAGGTAGCTATAGTTTAATGTGTGTGTGTGTGTGTGTGTGTGTGTGAGAACATACAGGTTGCTACGTTTTTCCCTCCACTTCCGCCTGCATTGCAGCACCTCTTGTATGTGTGTACAGCACAATATTAAAGCAGGGTGAGGAAGATGAGGACCACACCCCTCCTCCTTTTTACCGTATAAACACAGGACGTCTGATATCAACCTGGATTCACATAGAAAGATATAAAACGTACGCTCGTGTGTCACTGGAGGTGATTTGTCATCGTGATTAAGGAACTTTCCAATGAAACGTTGAACGCCTCGTCATGCGGGTGATGATGAAGAATGTCACAGCGTCCTGTGGAGTAAAGGTCACCCCAGATCGTTCAGTCTGAAAGAGGGACTGGTATCGATGGAAGTGAATTTACTGTCATGTCGTTTTCATGCATGTCCATCACGTCAGGAGAGAAATTATAAAATGGGTGAACTCTCCCTTTAACAAGAGTCGGCCTCGGGTACGCACCTCCAAGAAGAATCAAATACACGGCGTTATTAAAACAAACCTCGTGAGGAAGCTGCATTAGCGCGGAACACAGAGGGATCATCAACCTGCTGAATTTAACAGATGCCCTCGACGTCTGTGTTCCTGCTCTGACTTTGATCATCGAGCTGTGCCGCTGATCACACGGCTTCGTCTGCTGACATGTAGCATCTTTCAGAAGACGACAGTCACATCTCTTATTTATCTGTCAGTCAAATGCCTGAAGTATTGGAAAAGTAAGCATTCGTCAAGCAGAGCGAGGCTTTAATTAATCAGACAGCCGCTTTACGTTTGTTACGGCCACCAGGGGGCGACGCAGCAAGCTGTAAACACTATTACCTCACATTCACGCAGTTTCCTTTTTATACATCCAGCAGACATGAGAATTCTTATCAACGCTTTGAATTCAATGATGGAGAAAAGCACATCTGCAGGAGAGAACAGTCGTGAGAGGGGTCAGATTCCTATGTTCTCAGAGTCTTGATGTACGTGATCGTGACGCGTCCAGCAGTGTAAAGGTCACTTCAAATCCAATCCTCTCGCTCAGTCCGACGGGAAGTTAAGATCGATTACAAATGAACCCCAGCGAGCAGCAGCGGCTTGTGTCGCATGTTTGTTTCTTCTTCACGTACAGAAAATGTCCCCGAACTATCACGGTCGTTTTTCATGTTTGATCGTGCTGATATGAGACGAACAGCGTCCTGTCATCCCAGGAAATACAAGAAATGAGAGAAATATCGGATTGTATATCTGTCGTCAGCTGCAGATGTAGATCAGGGCGTCGTCCTCTCATCAGGAAGTCGGAGGTTTGAATCCGGGCTCCACCAGAACGTCAGCGTACTTGGGAATGACAGTAACCATTCGTAGAACTTGGCCTGAGATGAATGTACATTTAAATGTGTACAGAGGAATTAAGGAAATTAAATTAAATTAAATTAAACAATTGATGCAAAACTAAACTTTTACAGAGAAATTAAACATTTGCATAGGTTTTCAATTTATACAGAGGAATTAAAAATGTGCAGGGAATTTAAATATTTGCAGAAAATGTGCATAGAAAATAAATATAGAACTGTGTTAAGTTAACCTGTGCTTATCGTCCATACAAAAACTATATAAAAACTAGAAGGTAACTATAGAAATAAAAATGTTTTATACAACCATAAACTATGTTAAAAATATAAAGTGACCGTAGAAGAGTGTAACCTGGACGTGAACGTACAGGAGAACACGGCCCGACAGTCGTGGTATCAGTAAAACACAGACAAATGTCGTCTTACTCTTTTTATTTACAACACAAATTTTCAATTCATCGTTTCAGTAAAGTGCTCAGTCAATAGAGGGACAAACACAAAAATATTACTGAAAGAAATTAATAATAGAGGTGATGAAATGTGTGTGAATGTAAAAAAAATCTAGTGATAAATCGTCAATTGATCGCATCAACTGTGTTTTCTGTCGACCATTCATCATTTACAACCCCGACCGATGTTTATCGTTTTACAGACAGCGGCTCAGAAAACGTCTTCTTCACTGTGAGGGTGTTTTTCATGATCGCAGAAAACTCCAGTCATTTTCTGGACAGTGTGTTTCCTCTGTATGTTTTTCCACCACACACACACACACACAACATTTACAAGGTTACACCGACAGGGACGGGAAGAAAAAGCTTCCACATCATCTCTACCTCCACCCACTCTCTTTCCACTTCTCTTTCTTTTCCTTTATCAGCCACTCAGCTGTATGTCATCTTGTGTTTTCCTCATTGTTTTCCCACGACAACCTTGAATTCAAGTGATCCCTCCATCCTCCTCCTCCTCCTCTCTTCTTATTCCACTTTCTCTTCCTCTGCATCACTCCTTCCTCTCATTCTGTCTCCTGATCAGTGGGATCACTTGACCTTGTGAAAATGTTCATCTCATCTCCTTTTCTCAGCTCTCTCCATCTTTTCATCACCGTCCTCCTCAGTCCTTCTTTTCTTTTCTCAACTCTGTGACACCCACCGCCCTCAGCTCATCTTCTTACCACCTCTACATCTTTCTCCCCCGTTACACCCCGTCCCTCCTCCTTCCCTCTGTCTTCCCCTCCTTCAGCCTGTATCCTCCCTCCCTCCCTCCTTCCTCTCCTCTCTCTCTCCAAAGTGATGGAGATGTGTTTTTATAGGAAGTGACAGTGTAAAGAGCTGTATAAAGGGCACAGTGGCTTCCTCTATGACACCGCCATATTACTTATCACACTCTCTCCTCACACACACACACACACACACACACACACACACACACAAACACACACACACTCACTCACTGTATCCCTGGGCACTTTGCTGCACCCTGGGACACCTAATAGAAGGAGTGAGGGGGTTCGTATTCATAGGCGTGTTAACACCCCCCACCCATATCACACAATAAATCTGCATGCAAGTACACCCCCTCCCCCACACACACACACACAAACACACACACCACCATAGAAACATATGCATTTACACCATACTGTCTTACTGCTGTAGTTTGAGAAGAGACCAAACGCAGGATGTTGCTGATGCGGCATGAAACTGAGGAGACTCGTATGAGACGTTCTGTGTACAGCAGAGTTCATGAATGTATAAAATAGCTGCTTGGTTTTATTTCTCTGGGACATGAGTGAGTGAGATCCAACCCGACAATTGTTTTTTCTATAAAACTGTAAAACTATATTGCTTTGTCTGTGTGCCCCCCCCCGTCACCATTTAAACTAACAAGCTCAGTGCTGTTCAACACCTGCCTGTTCGGTATTAACATATCACTTTGTCTACTTGTGAACGTCTTCTGAAAGTTTACAGACGCGGACGAACCTGATGAAGTGAAATAAACTTTTTCAAGGAGAGACTTTTTGAGACAGACGCAGGGGACGAACAGCTGCTTTTGTCTCTGTCTTAAAACGATCACAACGTCTTCCACGTGTGTTGTCAGAAAGTTCCCGGCTTCCCACTGCCCTCTAGTGGATGTATTGCTTAACAACCACGCCAACGTACAGAACGTATGGAAGTTGTGTTATCATTTGAAACGGACGTATCTCTTTTTGTGTGTGACGGCTTCAAGAACAAGTCTAACACTTGTAACCTCCATCCTTGAAGTAACCCACATGTTTGTGTTCAGGTCGCAGTCAACACGGCTGCCATGGCAACATGTTTGGCTGTTGGTTTAACAGCTTTGACTCCGACTGGTGTTTTGAACGATCTGCAGACGCTGGAGCTTGAACCAGTTTTTTTTTTTTTTTTGTTTGTGTCAAACTTGAAACTCGAAATTTCTGAAAAAAACAAGTCAACTCACACTGATGAGGTCGGAAATACACAGGAAGATTCCGCAGCCCTCCGGCTTCTCGGTCTCAGGTTTTGACTGACAGAATCCTATCAGATCATTCGACTTCGATTCTCACTGCACACTCACACACACACACACACACACACACACACACACACACACACACACACAACATGACTGACAGCAGCGGCGTCGTAAAGCCTTCTTAAATACGATAGGTCACCGTATCCACCCACTTGCTTGCAGCTATGTGAACGTGCAGTGGAGGTGTTTCCTGTCTATCTTTGCTTTTTATTGTACTTTTATTGTTGCATGTTTCTCACCTCACGTCTTCTCTCTAATTTCCTGAGTTCTGTTTGTCTAATTTGTGTTTTTAAAGAATTTAAACTCATAAAGTGTCTCTTTGTCTACGTGTGTGTGTGTGTGTGTGTGTGTGTGTGTGTGTGTGTGTGTGTGTGTGTGCTCTGTATTCTCCTTCAGTTTTCCTGTCAGTCAGTCTTAGAGCAAGTGATGCATGTCTGTCAGTTGTCAAAACACAAACACACACACACACAGAAGGATGAAAGGAGTCTGACACACACACACACACACACAGTATAGAGTATAGGTGCCTCACTGAAACAAACCCCCTCTCACAGTTACAGTTAGACACGTTACAAACACACGTTGCGTTCATGTTAAAGTCACTCACATCCAAGCCACTTTACGCCGTGCACGCCTCCACCTTCTTCCCCGGTGACGGCTTGTTGAACACGCTAATGGAAGAAGCCCCTTTAGAAAAGACAGCGATATTCTTTTCTATTCATTCTGTCAGCTGCGTTTAATCCAAAGCCGCGGGTCTTTCAGGGCGCAGATACTTTTAGCATTCAGGGGTCCGCCGGGAATTGGATGCATGGCTGCGATTTTTACAAGTGGCTTCTTCAACAAATTGAGTTTTAAAACTCGACGAGAGTGAAGATATTTTGTTTATGATTTTCTCAGGTTCGAAGTCCATCCATCTTTATTCTTATCAAATGTGAAACGCACGCTCGCCCCCCGTGTATTAGGACAGATTGGATTATATCTGAAGATTGGCTCACCCAAAGTAAAACAGCCTCTCACTTTGTGTTTGTAAAATTTTGATGCCTCGATCTCGCTCACATTCTTTCTTTCTGTTGTCTCACGTCTCACTCTGTCTGTCTTTCGTCTGCTGTCTTCCTCTCTTCCCTCCTCGCACAAGTGAGAAGTAATAAAGGATATAGAGTTGTGCTGCTGGTGTGTGACTTTGTTTATGTGTGAACGATCACATACAGGTATTTCTGTCATTGTGTGTTATGGGAAACAGACTCTAATGTGTTTATAATTGACTTCAGCCCCAGCAGACTGGCTCAGTGGGCAACAGATGCCACAGTCGCTGCTGCCACAGGCTGTGTGTGTGTGTGTGTGTGTGAATCCCTGACTATGTCTAATAACTGTGCAGGAGGATGTGTGTCGGTGCACTTCTATATTTTCACACTTGTGTGTGTCTTTTTTGTCTTTCTGTGTGTGTGATTTCTCACCCACGTGTGTGAAAGCTTGACTCACTGCACTCACTTCCTGTTTTTGATGTCATTAAATTGAATGTGTTTCTTCGCAGCAGACTGAACACCTGAACGTCTCCAGAAGAGAAGAAGTCTGTTTGGGCTTTCAGCGCTGCGTTTGCCTGTAGTCGGTCTGACGGTGGAAACATCGGCCTCTACGTTAACAAACTAAACTCATGGCCTGAGGTGCATTCGCTAGTTTGACAGTTGAAATAAAGGTTGCATCGCCTGGTGCAGGGTTCGAAACAGTAAATAATCATGGTCGTCACCCGCTGGTTTGTGAACTTCTGTTTTGAAGTGTGAGCTGACGTACTTGTGTGATCAGATCACCAAAGACGTTCTTTAATACCAGGTCTGAACGGGACCCACCACTCTGCTTTGAATCCAATAAAGCTGCAGGTTGATTTTCATGCTTGTATCTGCTCCTTTTCAAATGAGCCATTATAGCCTGGAGGGAAGAGAGGGGACTTTTATTGCATCTGGGCTGATGGGGACAAATGTGATCCAGTGTTTTAATTACTAATGTCTGGTTAGTCAGTGTGGTCCTGCATTCGTTAGGCTGCTACTTCATTATCATGCTCTTCACTTTCTCAACTTCCTTCAAACATCTCTCTCTCTCTCTCTCCCGAGTTCATTTTCTCTTCCTTCACATAAACTTCACATTCTAACCCTCATCTTCTTTTTCTCTTTCTCTTTCTCTCTCTCTCTCTCTCTCTGTCTGCTGCTCTCTTCATGTGTTCAGGCTGGATTTTAATTGAAATATATTGTTTATGGACTGAGAACCGTAATCTGATTTCATCCCCTCCCTCTGACCTCATTAGTATTGACCTGTCCCTCTGTGATGATGTCACAGGCGGCTGCTGCGAGCCTGCCGATGATCTGCAGGTAAAAATTGGGTTGTGTCTTGACAATATGTGTCTCCGTGTCCTTTTCGGTATGTGCGCTCGCACATGAGCACATTTTCAGACATGACCTGCCGTTGAAATCCGGAGAATTGGCAACAGAGTTTCTCTGGTTCTCTGCACAGACGGAGGAGTCGTGCTGTATATTATGTGTGTTGTGAATGAGGGTCCGTTTAAGGGGGAACAAATATCAGAAATTTCACGATAAAAGTCTGAAAAACCTGAAAATGTGCAGAGGTAATAATGAGATTAACGTGTTCGTCAAATGTCACTTTGTGTTTCAAAGTTTCTGTGTCTCTATCTGCTGAATATTGTGCAAAAAAATTGAGTATGTGCTCTTTATTTATTTCACCATCCTTTGTCCATTAATGTCTTTGATTTGCAGTGTCCCTCTTCTGTTACAACTCTGCGTCTGTGTTTCTGTCACGGTTCTTCATCACTTCTCACACATTCAGCAGATGTTGAATCTCTAGAAATCAAAATCTGCTGCTTTATCAAAATAACACATACGTGTGAGTGTGTTTGAATGTTTGCGTGTTCTGTGTTCATGGTTCCATTCTGCTTCCCGAGCCGTGAAGAGTCAAATACCATGAAGCTTTACTGTGTGTTTGTCTCGACCATTGTACAGTTTGTGTGCGTCTCAGATTCTCTCATTGATATTCATACGCAGCTCCTGGATGAGACAAACAAAACAAAAATCCAACCGCAATGACACCATTGTAGAATTACTGTAGGCAGCTGTCTCAGCCTCTTTCTGTGTCTCTAACACCCTCCGACAATTTGTGACATCGGTGGAAAGTAGAAGATCGTTTCACAACAAACTGCTGACGGCTCGTCCTCAAAGCCGCCAACAAACTTCTGCTGCTCAGGATGACTTTTAACTCCTGACACAAATATTTCATCATGTCCTTTACTGGTGAGAGGCTGACGTTAGTAACCTGTGAAATGTTCGGCTGCTCGTTGAACTTTTAAAGAGATGCTCTGGGGAGGGCAGATCTGAAGCCAGTGTTTGATTTGGGACAAAGTGTTGTTTAGTGTCCAGAAACCCTGACCACCGTCTTTCTGAATGACTTGGGGCCTTACTTCACTAAAGCATTATTAACTGGACGAACATCACCAATTTGCCAAAAGTTAGCCTCTAATGAAGTTTACAGACCTTTTCTCTGGTCTGTATCTGGTGGATTCTTTTCTTTCATTATCTGTAATTTCTGATATGTTGTGTTTGTGGATAAAAGATGCCTGCACATGGAGACACTTGGTCTCTGTTGTAAATTGTTGCTGCTTTTACAGTAAAACTGTACCGACTGTGATCGGGAACCAAATATATTATTCCCATATACAACCATCGCATGCATCTCCAACTATTTCCATTTTTATATCCAGACATATGCACGAACAAATGGGCGAATGGTTGTATCATTATGAGACTTTGTGTGTGTTTGCTCGCAAAGTCTAACTTGTGTTGTAGCAGTGATGAATGTAAGCAATATGTGTGCATGCCAGAGGGCTTCCATCAGCAGTGTATGAAAGCAAGCTTCAGCATGATTCATTAGAGAGAGAATCAGAATAAGAGAGGAGATAAAAGAGGAGAGGAGGAAGACAGGTAGAGAAAAAGATGAAAAAAATATTCAGATGAAATAAAGATATTACTCATTTAAGCGGAGTAAGATGGAGGATAGGTGGAGGTAACGGAAACGAGGAGGAAGATGGTGTTTGTGGAGAAGAACAGTTGTGGAGGAAACAGAGGTTTGGAGATGCAGAAATGGACGACAGAATAAAAGACAGAAAGATTTAGAGCTTAATCATGTTAACAAGCATCGATGTCGCTTATTCTTTGTAGGTGGTGGGCAGGATGGACTCAGTCCCAGCCGTCTCCACATAACTTGAAAACAGTTTTTTTGCTGCATCTGGAAAAATATCCTGATAATTACAGCAGTTTTTGAAGATTTTCCTAAAAAACGTTTTTCAGAGAATAAATAAAGAACTAAGATTAAGTTAACCTCAATAAATCCAACCCCAAAACCTACAGGTTGTGATTGAAACTTTGCTCCTAATATTCCAACAGACGACCAGTGATTTATTTGTTTCTTTAAATTCAAGCAGAACTTATTTCCAAAGCTAATGATGCCAAAACTCTCTCTCTGTTGTTCAGTTTGAAGAGATTGTATTTCCTTTAAATCTACACTTCTTCGAGTCAATTTAGAAAAAAATAGAGAGAAAACTAAAAATAGCAAAATTTTCGTGTTCCCCAGAGACACATAAGATCTGTTTCCAGGTGGGTGACATGGGCCACAGTGAGTCCTATTATCAGCCTGTCACACACACTCACATCTACCGCTGGACACACACACACACACACACACACACACACACGCTTAAAAGAAGAAGAGAAGATGCGGAATGGATAAGACAACACAAACAAGAAAAAGAGAGACATCATCTCTTTCTCTGTTTGTCTGTCCGCTCCATCTCACTCACCTATACATTATCTCCTGCTCTCTCTTCTGTCCCTGCGTGGGCTGCAGGATTTTGCCGTGTGATGGTGCACTTAAGTCTGATTTGTTCGTGCGGATTGGCCGGAGCGCTGCATTAACACCAAACACATACACACTCAGTGAGCACGGCAAATCGGTGAGACTCCCTGAGGTTCACTTTGAGGAGGCTCGTTCTTCCAGAGGTCATTAAGCAGTCATTGCACATATCACACGCTTACACACGCACACACGAGTGGCACAGATTAAAACCTGCAAACACAAACACCCTCACACATCCACGCGGTGTTGGGCACTTGAACCTGCGAAGGGAGGTTTCAGCTGTTAATGCAAAAACCGAATTCTAGACATTAGATCTGCCGTCACTTACCCGCGACACCGTGAACTCTGGCACATGTGGGATAGAAAGAAACAAGGGAGACAAGACAGAGAGATGATTTTATTTTTAAATTTGACTAATATCAGTTAGCTTACTGCATTCTCCTGTGGGGCTTCATACATTTTAATGTTAAATATTTTAAGGTTTAGACGCGAGGAGCTGTAGCCGAGCTTCTGTGCAGCCTCAGTTACAAATGGGGTTTATCATAGAGGCTGAACGCCTTATTAAAGTGCAGGGAAACTGAGGCAGCGAGGGAACGAGCACAACAGAGACCTGACATTTGAAAGAGCTTCTAAATTTTCGTTCGGCTCAGTCAACAGAAACACGGGCTTGGAGAATAGATTGCAGATATTCATGTTATACCTGAGCAAACCTTCTAACCAGCACACGTCCCTGCTCAGAAATGACACCGAGGCAAATACACAAACTGTTTAATATGAATTACACATTACTATGAATTCTCCGTCAAATCTTGCAACAATGAAGTCATCTTCATGCACGATGTCAAACCAAGCAGGACTGCAGATTTGCACTTAACTTAGAGAAAGAGACAGTCAATCTAATTAACACTAATTACTTGTGATTGCACAAACAAATATTATTACTGGCAAAAGGTTTTTCTTATATTTCTACACAAACAAACTGTGAAGAAATTCACTGAAGAGCTGGTGTCTCATAAAATCCGTGGCTGTAGTTTCAATATGTCAGTCAGCTTTTAGAGACAACTCAAACCAAAACTGTAGCTGTGAATCGACGAGTGGATTTGTTGCCTTCGTACAGAGAAGAAAGTTCAGGTCACGGACTCAGAAAGCGATAGAAGAAGAGAGTTGGAGAAAAGAGGAGGAAGAAAGTGAGGGACGGAGAGACAAAGAAATTATCTCCCATTTTCGTCTGCAGATGACAAGGGTAAAATAATTATTATCACACAAACAATAATCTGTCTTTCCCGCACCGTCTCCCCTAAGTCGCATACATAGCTCTAGGCAGATAATATACTGGACTGCCTGAGATGCATTTGAATATTTCTTTGGCAGGAAATCACATTACTGGCTATTAAAAAGTAATTATTTGTACATAAATTCCCTGCAAGTTTGAGCCTCGTCTTGGCAGATGCCTGTGTGTGTGTGTTTATGTGTGTATTAACGTGTGTGTGTTTGTGTGTGTGTGTGAGGTTCAATGCTAAGGCAGTTAGCGTGTGGGGTGTTGCAGTGTTGTGTTTATTAAAAACACAGACAGCCTCTCCATCATCAACTCCACACACACACACACACACACACTTGGGTGTCGCTGAAACTATATTTCATAGGGTAGCGAATGATAATGTAATTACCAATACTTAGCATAGACGGTCGGAGAGAGGGAGGGAGGGCACGGAGACAGAGTTACAAAGAAGAAGAAGAAGAAGAAGAAGAAGAGAGAGGATACAAATGAGACAGACGAAGAAAGACATGAAAAGAAAAAACAGTCAAAGATAAATACAAGTACAAACAGAGAAGTAAAGGTTGTAAAGGACGAGATGGACGGTGACAGAAGGACAAAAGGCCGGAGCGGGCAAGGATACTGTGTGTGTGTGTTCAAGCCATTATACATGAGTAAACATACCCATGCTTTAGCTGCTATGTAGATTCTGCATGTTATAACTACAGTTCATCCTCAATACTCATTTTGCATCATAACGGCATAGTGGTGCAGTGGTTACCGGTGTAACCTCACACCAAGAAGGTTCTAGGTTAGAACACGACGTGGGTTGTCTCAGACTTTCTCCCACTGTCCAGAGACTGAATGTGAAGAGACATGATGTGTTTTCAGTGTTTCTTTCCTCTCGTGTTATTTATTTATTTTTTTTATGTATGTGAAAGTTCTGCAAAGTTAAAAAGCTCAAAGTCTAATGACTGATCCCAACAGATTGGGCCGAGTGTTTCAGACAGAGGCTGAAAAAGAAGAGCTGCAGCAACGGAACGGAAAATCACGTTTTTTGTTATTATTAATTATAATAATTATGAATTACCAGCGTTTAATCTAATTCACGGTTTGACACTCGTTTGCTCTGATGGAGAGATCCAATCGCATCTGTTGTGCTGAACAATATCAGTCAATGCCAGAAATGTAATTGAAAGTGTTTGAATAACATGTAAGTGGATTGTATTTGCATGTGCAGGGTCAATATTTCCTTCAGGGGCCCATTTGGATTGTCTAAGGTGAGATTAAACATGCATGGTGAGCTGTGTTAGCACTGCAGAGGCCTCGACCAGAAGAGCTGACGTAAGTGGATTCACAGCGGTGTTATATGACCGACCCTCCGTCTGAGGTTCCATCTCATGTCAGCACCAAAAATACGATGAAGACGACACCATCTGTATTACTTCATCTCTTGTTTCAATAATTCCACTCTAATCATCTGACCTTTTGAAAAGTATTTATGCAGTCGGATAAAATCTGCTGCTCTCTCTCTCTACCTGTTGTGCCTTTTAACAAATAACACAGCAGCAAAGTGTCAACAGGTTAGAACGAGCTTCCTCTGAGTATTAAACACCCGGTGAAATTCTGCACATTTTGATTTAGTAAATCAATGTTACTGATCCACAGCAACAATTCTGCTGCTGTGGATGATGTCAGCTGTGCTCTGTAGATGTGGCATATACGTTATTTATGTGTTATCTTATATACAGAGAATGCATTTTATCTCGTGTCCCTCAATACCCTCAATTCAATTCAATGCATTTGAGCAAAAGGCAGCGGAACAGCTGTCGGCTTAAACGCTGCAGTCTTCAGTTCGAAGTTCTCATCACAAGACTGCGTCACTGCTCATTTTCTTTTTGCTAGAGTTGTGGACACTTCTGTGGATCCACTGCTCACGCTCAGCCACACTACCCCTGGACCCATGACCCCTCTGTTTCCCTCTTTGCTGGGTTTATGGTTCACTTTTTATTATTTATCAGCTAATTTGTTCTTTCAGTTCTCAAAGTGTGTTTGTCTCTAGAGGAGTCATACTCTAACACCTTTATTCAAACCTGTGGTGACAGGTTGAAAGACTGTTGTTGTTAATTAAATATGGCAAACTGTAATTTTTGAGTAAAACAATCAAGCTGCAGTATCTGATATATGGTATTTATCACGGTGTCCATGATTTAAATAGTTAGTAAACCTGTAGGAAAGAAGTATTTTAATACTTTTCTGGAGGAATGTATAAGCCATACAAATTAATTTTAATACGGTTTTGATATATCAACTAATCCAAATACTTTGTCACATAGGCAGATTTTTTTCAGGACACTGTGATTAAGATATAAAACTATAGTTGTGACCATATTGTGTCTTGTTCTAAGCCAGAGGAGTTGGCAGTTGCACCCAGAGAACAACAGTAGAGCCACTGGACAGAAGCCAAAGTTAGTTTTCCTTCACAGTAAAACCACCTTTCTTTTTTTTCAGGGTGATTAATGGATGCAACATAAACACCACTGCAAACTCTCAGAGCCCGTTTTCATTATTAACCACAGGACAGAGGAGGAGCAGTTTTCTGTCTGTCTACTCGTCTGCCTGCCACACATGAGAACACATTAAGGCAGGAGCAGTGTTGTCAGTCCCGGAGGTGCATCAGAGTGAGTTTCCTGCCGTCTGATGGGACAGTAGTTAATATGGACAGGTTGTGTGCAGCCTGTTTTCCTGCAGTCTTTGTCATTTAGGTGCTTTTCCATCCAGATCCCCCACATTAATAGCCTTTATTAATGTTTAATGGCTGGATTACTTGTGCACTCTGACTTTGGCTTGGTTTCAGCCAAGCTTTGGGTCAGACTGACACTGGATTATTGCTTGTCTGCTTGAGAGTGAGTGTAAAAGACTTTGGTGTCCTTATATACCCTTAAAACTTGTTTATAAGTAATTCAGAAGACGCTAATTATGATGGATTTTAAACGTTGCTCTGTGCTTTACCCTCATCGAGTATTTTCGTTTGTGTATATGCGCATAAGCGGGGAAGCGAAGGGCATGCACACCTCGAATCAAAACATGGCTGGAGTGACAAATAGATAGAAAGACAGACGATAAACAAAGTGGGACGAAGAGAAAAAGTGAATGAAAGCGGGAAGAGAAAGAGATGGACAGACGGAGAGTTGAAGCTGGTGTGCCAGTGTATTATCTGGGGTCCTGTTGGATATCATTCAGTTTGGAGACATAAGGCTGAGTTGGCATTGCTTTGCATCGGCTGCAGCCATAGTGCTGCGAGAGAGCTGCTGTTTTATGATAAGTCAACACTGTTGGAGAAGTTACTCATTACACATGACAAGTTGAAAACAAGGACAGTACTGACTAAAAAACTTTGTTTCGTTCTTGCACATTTGTTTAAAATAACCTCTTAACATTTCAACCTCTGCACCGTGAGTCTATATCACAAATGATGTATTTGACTCCTGGAGAAATAAAAAAACAAGACGGCGAGCTGAGTGTCAAGAAAAGACATTTGACAGCTTCAGTTTTTGGAAGAGACTGGCGGCCTCTTCTAATGACGAGCGACAAATCCTCCAAATGAAATTATAAATGTGGTTCATCCATGCCCTCGAGAAGTGTTTTCTGTTCGCTCCTGTTTGTAGAACGTCATTTTCTGTGCTGTGGAAAATTGTTATACACGACTGTTAGGGAAATATAACATGATATGACGGTGAATGGTACCATTAACACATATAAACAAAAGATGACACATTCGGTTTTAAGCAGGTCAGTCAACTAACTAACTAAGTTACTGTGTAACATCACTGAAGTAAGTAGTGCTATGCCCTAGTTCTGTTTCTCTTGTAATGTGTTGTTCTTCTTTTGGTTATGTGAACACGGACATGTTCAGTTATCTCACAGGAAGAAGCAAAGGTTGACTGGTGACAGACTCATGTCCAACACTAACAATGTACTGTTCAGTATTTAGAAAAATAACCTGGCTCTCCAATTATAGTCGGGCATCTGGCACCTGGTGCCTTCCTCTGTCTGACTGGGTCAGATGAGCTGATTGGACAAAGGGGATGTACAGGGTTACAGAGGCAGATGCACAGGGACAGACAGACAGATGGACAGGTGGATAAATGAATGTGGACAGATGAAGTGAGACCTCTGCGGAGCCTCCGGGGATCATCAGGGGCACATTGAGACCAGCTCTGTTTTGTAGACTGGCCAGCTTGGGCTTCAGTTCACGGGCCGGGTGGCTGATTGGCTGTTTACACGCATTGTAAACTTTATCATGTGTAAGTTAGCATTTATACAAGGAAAATCCACCTCGTAGCAGTAGTGAAGGGAGTACTTTCTCCCTTTTTAAAGGATTATTGTAGGAGTATTAGGGTGATATATGGAAATGCCAAGCTGTTAGTTTAGATAATTATTCAGAATCTTTTCATGCTTAGATTTGCAATGATATGATGAGGAACTCCAGTTTTGTCAAACGAAACTATGGCAAAGGATATGTCCATCAGTGTACCACATGCAGGGTCCTGTCCGATGTGCTCAGTAATGGTTCCTGGAGCTTAGGGCATCGGTCTCTGAGGATAAACGAGCGAGCCTCCTCTAACTGCTACAGTCACTGATTTCTTTTCACTAAATGACATTCTTCAGTGTTGTCTTCTTGGTTGGTGAGTGGGAAGCATCAGTCAGAGACAGACAAAGGTAAGGTCTGCACTGTGGCACAGGTAGTCGGGCCTGTTAGCTTCCCAGTCACAGCAGTAGGGCCCGCTGCAGTTAGCTAATCAGGACCAGACAGATTGCACAAGCAGATTGCAGAAGCAATTCTGCTCTCTCTGCAGCCAAGCTGTCCTGAAGGTTACGTCCACTCTGCGCCTGTGATTTACAGTACACACACGAGTCGTGGCCTTCTTAAATGTCCTGAACATCTTTCCCTCCGACCTCTGGGAGTGTCGCTAGATGATCATTTCTCAGTTCCTAATGTGGACGGTACATAAAAGAAGCTACTTCAGCAATGGTTTTGAGGGCTCCAGTGTGGTGAGCTCTATCTCACAGGCCACTAGAGCCTTGAGGTAGCAGTGGATCCAGTTTTTCTGTCTTCTGATGACTCGGCATAAAGTGAAGTTTGTCCTTTTTTGCATACCTTGGTAGAACTTGACCTGTGCACCTCTAACAAGTCTGCACACACATCCTAGAGTGAGTCCGACGGAGAGCTTCAGAGAGCTGCAGGCCCACCTACACCTGCAACCTGCACCTATCACACGGTTTCCACAACCCAGTGCTTTATCTTCTATTTGACTCTGAATCGAACGTCATTCACAACATCATGCTGCACTGAAGAAGACTTGAAACTGGAGATTAGTAAGATAAATTCCTTATGAGAATGTTTTAATTAATTATGTTATAAATTAAGTGAGAGGTAGAGTTGTTTTCTTATAGATGAGAATAGATTATTATTATTATTTTTATACACATTATCGTGTAACATTCGGTTTGTTATCATTTCATTCTGCATTTCTCATTCTATTTCAATGTGTACTAACATGTCCTGTCTTTTCACTTTCTCTTTTTCATTAGTTCTGTCACGCTCACTGGTGCCGGCAAGAGCACGCCAACAGACAGTCTTAGTGTGGGCCACGTGGTTTATTCACCGACAGAGCAGAGAAAAGACAGGCAGAGGTCAAAACCAGGATATCAGAGGTCAAAACCAGGATATCAGTCCGTACAGCAAACAAATCCGAAGGGGCAGGCAAGAAGGGAATCCAAAATCCAAACGGGGTAGCAGTCAGGTCAGGAACAGGCAGGAACACAGAATACAACGCAGGATAGCTAGGCAAGAACACACGAGACGATCCGGCAGGGATCGAGTGAAAATGACTGGAATATATGCTGAGGAACTAATGAGCAAATGGACTGCAGGTGAGGAGGTGGGCGGGGAAAACCAAGTGAGGGAAATGAGATGATTGCACGGCAGGGAAGAAAGGCAGGCCCTGAAGTGACTGGAGAGTTAGTGATGAGACATGGAACCAAACAAAAAACCAACAAACTAAGAGTTAGTGTAACTACGTTACACGTTCTGCTCCTGTAGGAAACCTCTCATATACTCTGTCTTGGCCGGTTCCATAATGTCAGTGTCGTTCATAGGGTTCATGTGCTTTCTCGTGTTTTCCCTTTCCTCTTGTGTTCATTCATTACTGCCGTTTTTTTGTGTTGTATGTATATGTTGTATTTTTACACATTCCTTGCTTGTTATCGATCACCTGAGTCTGCCTGACATTTTGTCCATCACCATATCACTGGTGAATAGAGGCTTTGACTCATTAGCAGTATCCTGGTTATGTATCCACTGAATCACAGACTGTTGAAATGATTGTGTCACTACAACAGACCTGACAGAAGTTAACCCTGCTGTCTGTGTCATTCTGAGAAATGCACAGACATAGATTTGGATACAGTGCGATCCTCAGCAGTACAGGAAGTAGCCTAACTGAGAATGTGCTTTTGATCAACTGGAGGAGAGGCTCACTTCATTGAAGCCAACTGGCACTTGGTGTCCATCCTGAACTTTATACTCATGTCTGGGTTTGTGCATTTATCAGCCAAACCGCTCGCTCTGACACAAAATGCTAGCTAGCATCCTTGGCAGCATTGTGCAGCACTGGCAAAGAACACTAGCTATTGTAGTTAGCCTTCAGAAATACACTCAAGTCAACAGTGAACAGAGAAAACTGCATTTTCTCAGCCAGTACTGTGTGTATCCTGAAGAACTTGGCTTCTGGAAATACAGTGAACAATGAAGGTTGTTGAAACGTCAACAGGCAGGTTGTGTTATAATGATATGTCTCTCTTTTAAAGACATTTTACTGGTGTTGTTTGTCCAGATTACTTGCTCCATAGTTACATGTTCTATTGGCAGACCGTCAGTTATCGCTTCAGCAGCCTGCACATCAGATCACACTCGAGGTCCGTGTCATCTTCAAAACCGGACTGACTTCACAGATCTGCCTGTTTAAAAGTCCATTCAGCAATATTTATCTCTCGTGTGCTTTGTCACCGACCTGATGGAACCACATTCAGCAGTATGTGAACATTGTGTCTACACTGCAGGCTGGCATGTTCCGATCAGCAGTGCAGCGTTTGTATCAGATTACTGCAGACACCTTTCCTCACCGTGTGTTTGAAACACCACTCAGCAGTGTGAAGCATATGCACCGTCACTCAGTTCCAGTGCCAACACCTTTCAAATTAAAATCTCACGTCAACCCGAGGACATTTTCAAGCAAGTCTCCCACAGGAGGATCTTTGCTGTGAAATCTAACTGAAGACACCGCTCCGTCGGTGCTGCAGCGCAATCCTGGATGACTTTAGCGATTCGTCTATAACCCCACACTCAGCAGTGTCTTTTACAACCTGCGCTGTCATCCAGTCTGAATGAGGCCACACAACAATCCCTGTGGTCAGCTGTGGCATTCAGGGTCTGGTCCAAGGTGGGCTGGGCTTATCAAATGTTTGTATATCTGATTACAGAGCGGCCCTGTTTCATTTCTAGAGGTGTGGGAGGGAGTTCATCATGTTCTCCAGTATTGATCGCCCTGTTGTTTACAATTTGAATAGTAAATGTGATGTGCAGCTTGTGTTGTCTTCCAAAGGCCACGGGCATTTTCAACCTCCTGACTTTCATACACACTAAAATTCAATATATACATGCAGCAAATATTGAATATAGACACAGTGTATAAACTGTATCATCACTAACATCACACCACTATCCGCATGATTATCAATAGGGTCAGACGTATTTCTTTGGAAAGATGTTTTTCTTTAAATCTTCTTCTCGTGCTTCCTGTGTGTGTGTTGTCCAGGTATTGCTCATGTTGTGGGGACAAGAAGCAAGTCCCAACAATGTCAATTATTACATTTTAAGGCAAAGACATGTTTTAAAATGTAGGTTTAGTTTCAGGTTAATGTGAAGGGTTAGGGTTACGCAAGTAATAACTATGATAAAGGTTAAAGTTAAAGTTTCTTTTATCAAACTAGCACAATGCCAACCATTCCATGATCCTATATGAGAAGTAATAGCAGCACAAGTCCATCTTTATACCCCTGAAAGCTTATGCAGCTCTGAAACTATTCAATATCTAAAATGTGACACTTCAGTGTAAAGGGTCAGTCCACTAAAAGCTGCAAAACATTCTTTAACTGCATGTGAATAATGAAATCCTTAAAAACCTTCGTAAGATTTCCATGAATTGACCCTTTAATGTATTCAGGATTTTCTTCCTCTTCTATATCATCACCCGAATGTTCTCATACCCTCCCATACACTCACTGACTTTTACCGTGTAAAAATATGCACGAGTGTTGTTAATAATTCTTGTGGACTGAGTCCCTGGGTTTCCTTGTGGAAATTACAGCTGACTCAGCCACCACATGCAGGGAAACTGTATCTTAGCTCCTCTCTCCATTCACACACAAACACATACAATTAGTCATTATAAAGAAATGCAGAAAGACAGAATATATAAGCAGCAACATATTCAAATTGCCAAAGTTCCCACTCATGCAAGTCGTACACACACACAACCACACGGTATATATCGTTATCTGCTTGACGTGTTAAAACTTTACATGTTCAACAAATGATGCAGTTTTCATTTTAACAATTCAATATTTTTTACAATCATCATTGAAAATCAATATTACACTTACTCCCTCTTTTAAAAACACATACTAGACAAAATAAAAAAAATACATCTTATTTAATAATATACGATTTATAATAATCAAACCCCCGTTGGCTCCAGGGCCTTGGCCACTTTGTCCATAGTAGTAATCATGTTGTCAATAAACATGTTTCTGCTGTCAACAATTAAACAGTAATCACTGTAGCACTAATATTTATAAAGTTAGCTTCTGGAAGAAGTTGGCCGACACACACACACAAACACACACACACACACACACACACACACACGCACGCACACACACACACACACACACACACACACACTCGGTAGCCCTGTAGGATTTTCTTTTCATAATGTATGGCCCCTCTGAGGACAAACTGGGCTTTACTCTTTGTTTAAGGGAGAAATAAAGTGCTGTGTAAACTGTAACCTTCTGTGTGTGTGTGTGTGTGTGTGTGTGTGTGTGAGTAAATTACAAACATAGAATTCACAGAACAGCAGCTAATGACTCAAATATTTCTCCTCTTTGTCTCTACAGTCGCTGATTTAATACAAATTATTACAGCGATGATTTTCTTTCATCTTCTTAACACAAACAGAAACAGCTAACGGCTACTTTGGTTAATTGCATTTTCATTTGCTTTAATTCCCATTGCTCTGCTGCTGTACTTGTCATTTCATGCACTAATTACTCCACAGTATTAA
Organism: Paralichthys olivaceus; assembly: GCF_024713975.1. Lineage (NCBI taxonomy): Eukaryota > Metazoa > Chordata > Actinopteri > Pleuronectiformes > Paralichthyidae > Paralichthys > Paralichthys olivaceus. The sequence goes on along the minus strand of NC_091099.1, from coordinate 3,890,198 downwards.
TTCAATTATGTGCTTGATTCCTAATGAAGCACTTTTACTGATGTTTCTGAAGGTTTCTTCATGTGGATGATGACTTGTGTGATTTCTTCAATTTCAGCTTCTGATATTGACAAAGTGTATTTGAGTTTAGGACTTATTTTCATTTTTATATTTAAATGGATCTTTATGAAATAGGGGAACTAAAAATATATTTACTGA